>NC_092333.1:124717500-125017500 GCF_046630445.1 Rutidosis leptorrhynchoides | reverse complement strand
TAATTTGGTCGGAAAATTCCGGGTCATTACATATATAATTTATATAATTAATTATATATTATATTATATTTATATACATAGTTAACTTGTAATTTTTAGTCCGTTGCGTCGAGCGTTGAGAGTTGACTCTGGTCCCGGTTCCGGATTTTCGAACGTCCTTGCGTACAATTTAATATCATGTACTTTGCGTTTTGTAACTTGTACTCTTGTCATTTTGAGACGTTTCTCATCAATAAATTGAACCACTTGGATTGTATCTTGTACATTTGAGCTTTTTGGACGTTTTTGTCTTCAAATCGTCGAATCTGCCTTTTGTCTTCACCTTTTATTATTTAAATGAATATCACTTGTAAATAGAACAATTGCAACTGAAAACTTTACATATTGGAAGGATATTGATACTAAATATATGTTCATTTGGAGTACTATCAAATATCCCCACACTTGAACATTGCTTATCCTCAAGTAATACATAACTTGAAATAATATAATACATCACACGAATCACTTCTTTATTCTTCACACTTTGTACATCAGTGATTTTGATATGGCAGTATGAACAATGGTAGTAACGATGTGGTTTACAGTCCCACATGACTATGAAAATTTAGATCCTTAAGGAAATTGGATTTTTATGAAAATATTTGATCTTTTTAAAATTTATTCTAGCTTTTACCCTAGATAAGTTTTCCGGAATAACCCTTCACCGGTGTTTGCAAATTCTTTTTGTGGATTTGGTGGGTTTCATATTTGAAAATTTTAGCTCAAAACTTACGGTTTTGTGTCACCCACTTGCTAACCTTGTATTAGGAAAGCAACACGTCCAGTATACTTGCTCCGTATTTTACCTTTTGGTAAACTACCGTCCGGTTGTAAAGGAAAGCGTTGAACAAGCAACTGTTAAGGCAATGTCCCCTGACATGCTTTTAATTATGGTCTATAACGTGCTGGACGCAATTACTATCCTTTGTAGGAGCAATAGTAAAGCTCACCCTTATAATTTTTCGGTCTGGCACAAGGTCCTGTCTTCGACCATGCTATGCAACCACCGTTCTTACGGTTGACACCCGATTTGGTTCAGGTGACCTAATGAATTCCAGGTGAATTCCTAGGATTTTTCGTTCAATGGTAATGAACGCATTGAAAATAGGTTTTCAGAAAACAAATCGGTTTGTAATTTTGATCAAAATATTTTCTCATTCAAGCTCGTGTTTAGATATCATCGAATTCCATGAGTTTGTAATTCTCAATCTTTAAGGTCAATCTCAAGGATTGAGTAATATCAGGCTTAAAAGCTAATTTTTAATCTTTAAGGAGATTATCCTTTCTGGGGGTCTGATTCATTAGTCTTATCAAGCTAATTTACACGGCGCCCTCCCCATTTTACGAGACAGATCCTCTCATGGTTAGGATAAGTCTGACCACATGGCGACCCTGTTTGATGCTGAGGTCCGTGGATTTCCTGCTGATTTTAATGATGACTTTTCTAGATTTTTCGTCAACCTACAGCTGGTCTGGACGACAACTTCCTGACCTAAATCAAGAAGCGCGTGTCTTTTTTGGAAGACTTTACTTCCTTTTAATGATGGAATTGATTCATCATGTAGATCCATCTTTTCTTTTCTTTCATCGGGTAAAATAGTTAATTTAGTCCAAAACAAAAGCAACTGCAATAAACTTTACAGAAACATGTGCTAGATAGTTTTTAATTGAATAACTAGGTACATTCTTCCCACACTTAGTTTCTTTCTTTGCCTTTTTATTCTCCTTTATTTCATTTTAAATGAATTCAAGCGTTTTAGGGTGTTTCTCAATTTATGTCCTTTCCGAGGTAACGATAATTTCGGTATTAACACCTAATTTTCATCGTTCATAAATATGTATAAACATGATTTTGAATTCATTTAGTTTAAAATTTTTTAAATTTTCACAAAATTTGGCAAATAAAACCAAGTGTAAACCCGAGAGAATTTATAATCCTTCCCCACACTTAAGATCATGCAATGCCCTCATTTGCATGAAATCAGACTCTAATTATAAATTCATGAGGGTGATTAGTGTATAAAAGTGATTGAAAATACCCAGTTTGTAATTACAAAGCTCGTCGAATGATAGATGGCGCGCCTCATCGTTCATTCCTTCTTGTGTTATCACACATGCTTTTATTCAAAAACGGCTGCTTTTCTGGACTGTTTGCTAATTATTGAAAATGCGTCTTTTACCCTAATAATGCATTTTTATTAACTAGTTATGCACTAACCTGAACCCCTAATTTAACGTTAAGTGGGGTTAGACTTCCCCACACTTAGCTGACGACATGTGAAGTCGGTAGAATAAGTTCCACGAATTAGAATAGTGAGCCAGTTATTTACATCTCGGGTGGTATATATTATATCAATGGGTTTAAAGTTTAGACTCTCCCGATCGTCACTACTTAATTCTTTTTTAAGTGTAGCTTTTAGTAAATGGATATGTCTCTTTTCTGGTTCTTGGTCAAATGGATCGATATACACCGTCATACATATTTCTATAGGGTGGACAATTCCTAACACTTCCTTTCGTTCATTCTCGGAATCAAAGTTTTCACCTCTATTACCCAATTGGGTGAAATTCGAGGTGTCAATATCTATTATAGCTTGTAGTTCATCTTTGGTAGATGACTCGTCTATTGAGAATATTGGGTTGGAAGGTTGTGGCTGGATTGAAGCAAATTCTTCTTCATTAACGGTACTTATCGGTCCCACCATTTTGGTCTCGGGGGTAAAATTTTCAATGTTATCGTTTTCCCAAGAGTACCAATTTGTCATCCTTACTTCTTCTTCATCCATAGATGGATCGATGATTTCGTCGGTTGAGGCTAATGTGTCGATATGTTATGAAATTGGTAAAACTGAATAAAAAGTATCATCGGGATAGTTGGTGATTTCGGAGCTCTCGAATTCATCAAAATTCGATGATATAAAATTTTCTTGCACAATACTCCTCAGATCAACAGGTGTGTAATCTGATAGGGTTTCAGCTTGCCGATTTACAAACTCTCTCATTTGTTCATTTTGAGCATTGAGTTCTTCGAGTTTGATTTTCATATTGTCTAATAAATTTTCAGACACGTAATTTTTCTCGTCTACTGGTTGTTGAGTTTGGAAATATTCTTGGGAATAATCCCAATTTGAATTGTATTCTTCATAATCATTCCATTCAGGTTCCATGGGTCCATAATTTTCCATAGGAACGTAATAATAACATTCCCATGTTTAGTGATAATCTCCACATATTTCACAACCAGTTATTGTTTCGTCATTCGTGATCCAAGATTGACCGAATGAATTGTCATCAACATCCGTTTGAGAGTATTGAATAAATTGATTTCGGATGTCATAAAGAGTTTCCAAAATATTCTCGAGATTTTCCATGATGCGCTTATTACTAAATTTTAGCTACAATGTGGTGCATTTACTTAATTATCCTATTAGTTATAAAAATAAAAATTATATAAGTTATCAAATTAATATACTTTTCTGCTTTTGCCCACGTTTCGAATAGCCAATAGATGCAGCAGGGAGCCAGAACCCTTTAAATCGGAAGCTCACAACTCAGCCACTAACAAATCCAACTATTACTACGAAGCAGAAAATTTGGATGTCTATCAATTTAACCGCTTAAAATAATTTTTCGTTTTGAAATTTTAGAGAAGAAATAGAAAAAATTCTAAGTCCTAAAAACTAGCGTATCGAGAAATAAGAAAGAAAAAGATTGCGCTTCGAAAAATGTCGAAAAATAAAAGGTTGAAAAATAAAAAGAAAGTAGCGCGTCGTAACTTAAAAGGTACTAAAATTTATAAACAGTGTCGCAAAATTCTAAAGCACCTAAATCTTAATCTAAAGAAAAAGCACTTAAGGGATTTTACGGCAAAGCCTAAAAATCTAGAAAATAAAAATAAGCTACGGCGAAACTAAATTTAAAATTAACTACGAACGATAAAAATAAAAATATTACGATTACACTAAATAAAAGGATACAAAATATAAAAATAAAAAGTGATAATATTACTTATTTTTATAAAAATCTTATTTTTATATTTATTTTATAAAAGTATTAATTTTTATATATAATAAAACTAATTATAATTAATTAAAACTAATTAATTAAAACTAAAACTAAATAATAAATTAATTAAACTAATTTAGGGTTTTAAAAATAATAATAATTAATATAATCCGTAATTAATGCGATTAGGGTTTACCAGGCGCGTCAGGGCTGCTCCGCGAGTCGCGGTTCCACGTACCATCAAATCTCCGCGAGTCGCGGAGGTTACAAAACGTTTTTTTTTTTTTAATTTTATATTGTTTTTCTAAAATGATATATAAATATATTTATACAAAAATAAATTAAAAATATAGCGTTTCGCCGAAGTTCCCCGGCAGCGGCGCCAAAAACTTGATGTCGTAGCGTGGGGGTACGAAATAGTGTATATTTTACAATAAAAAACTATTAAATATGATACATTTTTACACAAGTTATTTATTTATTTACAGATGGGATATACCTAAACCTTGCTACAACACTATAGGCAGTGTACCTAATCGTAGAGTAGTGTAGTTTTTAGTAAGTCCGGTTCGTTTCACAGGGAGCTGGCTTATTTCACACTATATTTTAAACAATTATATTCGTACAAAATATATTATATTAATAATATATAAAAGGGGGTTTTACCGTTTAATGACCGGTTTGTCGATTTTATATTTTAAGCGAAGCGTAAAGTAAATTTAATCAACAAAATAAAATAAATAACAAAAAATATAAATGACGAATAATTAAAGGTGCGATGAAATATAAAATAAAATAATTATGCTTATTTAAACTTCCGTAATCATGATGTTTGACGTGTTGATTTTTAGTTTATTCCCATGGGTTAATTGTTCTTTGTCCTGGATTATTTAATATGCCCTTCTGGTTTTTGTCCATAACAGTCCATCAGTCATAAATATAAAGTGCGAGTGTCCTCGTCAAATTATCCTTATATCCGAAGTCAAATATTTCAACTAATTGGTGACTTAAACTGTAACAAGGTTTTAATACTTTGTTTAATAATTACACCAGGATATCGACTGCGTGTAATCCAAGGTTTAATACTTTGTTAACAATTACGCCAAGTGTCCTTGTACATAATTTCACCTCTGTTTTAATAATTCCATAGACTATTAATCCATTTCCGTGTCCGGTTAAATGAACGATTATTCGTACATATAAATACCCTGCCCATCGTGTCCGATCGAGTGTATATGGTTATTTATAGGGACGTCCAATTGTAAATCTTTGTATTAAAATTAACAAACTATCATTTAGTTAAACAAATATAAAGCCCATTAATAGCCCATAGTCTAATTTCCACAATTGTCGTTCTTTTGTCCAAACCCCAATTATGGTACAAAGCCCAATTACCCAATTTTAATATTTTTAGCCCAACATCATGATTACTTCGTCTTAAATAAGCATAATAATAACTTAAGTACGAGACAATAATTTAAAAAGGAGAACATAGCTTACATTGATTATTTATCGCGTAGTGTTACACGGACAGAGCTCCAACTTTAAAACCCGTAAAATAACCTTTACATTAACCCAAACTAATCTAATATAAAACTAACCTATACTATATATATATATATATATATATATATATATATATATATATATATATATATATATATATATATTATTACATAGGGAGTATTATTATTATTATTTTGATGTTTAAAACTCGGCAGAAAACGTTGATATTTATAGGACATTTCTGAAATTTCAAACTCCGCGAGTTGCGGAACTTTTGCACTACAAACTCCGCGACTCGCGGAGTTCGTAAATCCAGCTCACACAAGTTTGGATCCTAGTCTGCCGACGGTTTTAATATATAAATATAATATATATATATAATTTATATAATTAATTATATATTATATTATATTTATATACATAGTTAACTTGTAATTTTTAGTCCGTTGCGTCGAGCGTTGAGAGTTGACTCTGGTCCCGGTTCCGGATTTTCGAACGTCCTTGCGTACAATTTAATATCATGTACTTTGCGTTTTGTAACTTGTACTCTTGTCATTTTGAGACGTTTCTCATCAATAAATTGAACCACTTGGATTGTATCTTGTACATTTGAGCTTTTTGGACGTTTTTGTCTTCAAATCGTCGAATCTGCCTTTTGTCTTCACCTTTTATTATTTAAACGAATATCACTTGTAAATAGAACAATTGCAACTGAAAACTTTACATATTGGAAGGATATTGATACTAAATATATGTTCATTTGGAGTACTATCAAGAAAAATAGGGTTTAGAACCCTAACTAGCTCAAATCCTAAACATGAACAAGAACCTTACAATTAAATTCGGAGTTAGAGCTTACCACCACAATCAAAACGTAGCCAAGAACGAGATGAACAACATTAACACTTGAGCTTTCATCCGAAACAAGCTTCTTCTTCCCCAAATCAAGCTTCCTCTCTCTAGAAGTGGGTTTCTCTCTCTAAGATGAGAAGAGAGTGTTTGAGTGGAAGAGGATGAGGCGGAATGAAGATAAGATAAGCTTGGAACTAGTTTTGTGGCCAAAAACCCAGCCACCATATGAAATTACCCTTTTGCCCTTCATTAAACTCATTTGACAGAAACAAAAAACTGTCGCCAGCTATAGTGCGCGGCGCGCACCCATACCCGTGCGCGGCGCGCATGATGGTCAAAGCAGTCTGTCAGCTTTTAAATTTACACCATGCTTCACACACTTTATGTACATCGTTTACTCTATATACAATAAATATTTGGGTCTTACATCTGAATGAAAATAAGCTGTTTGATAATAATTTAGAATGAACGATATGAACTCACTAAAACTACCTTATTAACGTGTGACATTAATAAAAAAATTCAATATACTTGTTAGTTAGGTGATGAGGATATGATTTGAGGAGAATATTATACAGAGTAGATAATTTAGGCTCTTAATGGTTAAGAGAGTGTTTCATCTCTGAATGATTCAGAGCTGAATTCTGAATAATTCAGCGCCATATGTCATTCAGAGGTCAAAAACAAACGCACTGAATGCTGAATTGTTCAGCATTCAGTGCTGAACCATTCTATTAAGAGGCAAACAAATGCACCCTTGCACTGCACAAAAGTTCACTAAATAAGACCATACGTTATGGGGTGAATTGGAGTGTGGGTTGGAAGTGGGGTGTTGATGTGATAATTGAATAAAAATATATAAAAATAATGTTATTAAAAACAATTAATTGTAAAACCAAAAAATAAAATAAAATAACCTATCATAAACACTCAAGTCCCATATTTTCTTCCGTTGAAAACTGTCCCACGCTCAAAATTCACGCCCCATAGCATCATTATTTGGGTGTGACTTTTGCCATGCAGCAAGCTACGACATGACCTCACTTGCGTAACACATGGTCTAATAGCTTAGTAATAAAGACATCAAATACAAATATAGAGATCATAGATCCAATCCAATGGCTCTTAATTTTTTTAAACTATAGATTACATGAATTATACTCTTTACACTGCTTGATGCGGAGCTACAATATTATTAATGGGGAGTGATTCGTACACCACCAAACGTGCTTTACAGAGTTGTACAGCACAATTTTGTAAAACATATTTAGTGGTGTATGGCTAAAAATAGGTGGTGTACGAATCACCACCCATTATTAATACACCAGTCACCATCCTTATGATAGAGAGTCTATTATGTATGTTCTCCTATTTCATAAGTATCACTCCATAGGCACGCAAGCGCTATAACTCGCTTCATGAAGACCTTTGCCACATACATAACATTTTTGAACCTTTTTTAAAAAGCAAAATAAACCTTTATCAGACAAGACAATACTATGCATGGGTTACAGTATCTAATATGCATCCGAGTATTGCTATGCATAAAGCTACGTCACGAACTACACAAATGCGAATATATACATAACTTCGTTAAATGAGTGAAAAACCAATTCTGACTATGGTATCTAATAGAAGGACGTAGAAACCCGAGTTGATTGACGCTAAACTAATGGTGTCTTTTGAGTTGTTATGAGATTATTGAAAGCTTTTAAGTTGAATTTCGTTGTGAATTCCATGAGGATCACAATTAAATTTGCGAAAAACCATGTTAGTTATGTTTTTCCAAATTGTATAATCGTAAACCTATTTCACCGCTTGACAAATGTTTCTTCCCGAACATGATTTTATGAGATCCAAATCGCGTGAGAATGCTTCTTCGGTGCTTTGAATATTAGATATGCTAAATTCCCACTATCTTAGGAACGTATCCTATATGCTTCTAACATGTTTATAGTGAATTAGAATGTGGTCCATCACAAATACTTGATTTTTTTTTATTTTTTTTTAGCAACAATGCACTTTAGTTTTGTGAGTATTATTTAAATATGATATTTAATACTTATATTTATTGTTTAGTGATAAAGCGTAGTGTATTATGCATTTGGACTTATGACTAGTCTGGTCTATCTTTCGGTACGTCCTAGAAGTAGTTTAACCGGTTAGTCCCAAAAATATCATGAGATTTTCAGTTAAAGGGTTAAAATGTAATAAATAATTTTTTAAAAAGTTTAACGTTATTAACAACATCAACGTTGACATAGGACCAGTGTTGTAAAAGCCGACCGACTTGGCCGACGCGTAGGCCGATGCGTCGTTTTTTTGGGTTCTCCGTTCCGTTTTTTTTTAAAAATGACTCAAAATACCGTCAAGGGTAAATATCCGGTCAAAGTCTGTCAAAGACAGTCAAAGTTGGTCAAAGACGGTTAAAATCAGTCAAATTTTCGTCAAGATCTTATATGTTTTAAAATTACGGTTTGTTTTTATTTTTTGGGTCGCTGTTTTCTCTGTGTCCTTGCTAATTAAGTACTCGGTAACATTAATTGAGTTTGAAGTTTGATTGTTTATAAATTCAAGTTCTTATTTAAGAAATTTATGGTATACAATCAACTATTTATGTATATATATAAAAATAAATTTAAGAATTTATGAATAAAGTCAACGTTGGTCAACATCCGACGCGTCTCCGATGCGTCCCCGACTCGACCGACGCGTCCTTCCTAAGTCTCGACCGATGCGTCCCCGACTCGCGACTTTTACAACTTTGCATAACACTATTGGTCCTAATCTTTACTTTATTATTATTTCTTTTGTTTCAACAAAGGTCTCATGTAGACGTGTCGTTTTTGATATAAAAGGGATATTAATTTAATTATTATATTATCGAAAGAGGAATACACTTCCGGTAGATCACAATATCACATATCTACGTCTTTGCATATATATATATATATATATATATATATATATATATATATATATATATATATATATATATATATATATATACTAGGTTTTTGAGCCCGTGCGTTGCACGGGTGTGTAAAAAACCGTGCAAAAAAATGTAATTTGCAGTTCATATTGCTATGTAAATAGCGATACTAAAACAATAGAAAAAATATAAAAATTATTTAAGAGCCCGTATTGTTACCAAATTTAAAAAAAAAAATTTGAGTTTAAGAGCCCGTGGGATTGAAATTTTTTTAAAAAAAATTTAAGTTTAAGAGCCCGTGCGTTGCACGGGTGTGTAAAAAACCGTGCAAAAAATGTAATTTGCAGTTCATATTGCTATGTAAATAGCGATACTAAAACAATAGAAAAAATATAAAAATTATTTAAGAGCCCGTATTGTTACCAAATTTAAAAAATTCTTTTGAGTTTAAGAGTCCGTGGGGTTGAAATTTTTTTTTTAAAAAATTTAAGTTTAAGATCCCGTGATATTAACGAATTTTAAACGTTCTTTTGAGTTTAAGAGTCCGTGGTGTTGACAAATTTTAAAATATAATATAAACAATTACAATATTTAGAATGTAAATGTTAATTATTTTTCTGAACGCTTGTTACCTTTTATATATATATAGTTGAAAAGTTATGTATTGAAATTTGTTCTAGGTTTTTGAGCCCGTGCGTTGCACGAGTGTGTAAAATGTAATTTGCAGTTCATATTGGTATGTAGATAGCGATGGTAAAAACGTAGGAAAAGAATAAAATTATTTAAGACGTTTACAACTTATAATCCACACTATATCATCAATCGCAATTAAAGTCCAAAAATCCTTAATATAACATCACAATAAATATCATCTAATAACCAATATATGAAGGTTGATTTGTTAATATTAGTATAGAAACCATTAGGTAAAGCAATAAAATATTGAACACCTAAATACCATTTTTGGCATATTACAAATGTTTCGTTAATAAAGTAACCTGGGAAAAGAAGCATTATTTTTTTTTTTTTTTGAAAGGCAATGTTAGTGGTTAGAAGTTAATTCACGAAAATCCCCCCCCCCCCCCCCCCCCCCCCCCGAGACTCGAACCCTGGTCTCCTCGAACACCATTTATGAAATGTATCTTGGTGAGCTTCTTGAATTCTATCATTATCAACAGCTGCATCTGACAATAGATACTTGAAACATACATGTTCTTACACTATATTCTTTATATGTATTTTCAATCTGCTGATGCATTGATTCTGCAATATTTTTCTTCAGTTCAACTTCTAGGGTCTGTAAATAGCAAGTATTAGAAAGATATGCATGTTAATAATCACTTTACACATGTCTATTAGTTCTTACATGTATATCAGTAGAACGGATATGTGTACCTCAACGGATTGATGTTTGGAGAAAATAACTTATGGAGATTTGATTGAAGAGAGATACTCCGATTGCGTGATTTTGGGAGAAGAACGAACATACAGTAAATGTAACAGTATACGACATATAACAGTAAAAGTAAGCAACAGCATGCAGTAAGTTTCGCAGAATCAAGTAAACTAGCAAGTTGTAGATTAGTCCTATTAATGAATCCTACTTGGTTCGGTCTTAGACTCACTAATGCAACCTAATTCCCTACAACCAATGCTCTGATACCAAATGTGATGCCCCGTACAAAACCATCATGTACGAATAATCAACAACAGGATCATTACAAGGTGAAATACTATATGCGGTTTCAAAAGAAGTTTGCATTCGTGAATAAAGGTGATGTCTTAACCAACATCAAATATCTTACAACAAAAGTATGCTTCAATGAACAGAAACAATTAGTAATAGTACGTGACCCAATGGTCGTTACAAATCATTGTTTCAAAAGGTAACATAGTTTGAATGCAAATAAAACGTTTCATGCGGTGACAACTCTAACAAGCGCAGCGGGTGTCTACAAAGCATGACTAGTACAGTGGAAGCAAGTACACCTTAAGCACCTGAGAAAAACATGCTTAAAAACGTCAACACAAAGGTTGGTGAGCTATAGTTTAAGTATAACAGTAATGTAAGGTAGGCCACGAGATTTCAGTGCTACAAATAGCGTATCAAAACAGTATGAAAATTATATGTATAACCGTGGGCACTTGGTAACTAACTTAACGTTTATCACCCCTAAAAGTACACTTGGCGAGTGCTTATGTTTACGAAGTATTAAACACCCGTTAAATGCTAGCGCTACTAGCCCGAATGGGGATGTCAAACCCTATGGATCCATATCTAAGATTCGCGTTCACCGGTTCAAAGACCAATGACTAAACGTTACCGAGCTAAGGGGAAAGTTTATGCCGTTGTATAACCCACACATATATAAAGTTTAAGTACTCGTGCCTAGTATGTAAAACGTAAAATGCGCATGTATTCTCAGTTCCCAAAATAGTTAAAGTAAAAAGGGATGCTATAACTCACAGTGATTAAGTAGTTAAGTTAACACGGGAAAAGTAAGCAAGTATGATCGTCCGAAAAGGTCCTCAACCTAAGTCAAAAGTTACTAAGTCAGTAAATCGTTCTAATAGGTTTAAAAGTATGTAAATTAGGACTTAAGTATCATCATCATTCATCATTAAGTCAAAAGGGTAAAGTAAGTTTTCGTTCAAGAATAGGGTTTAAAACAAAGGGTGACTTCGTCCAGTCGCCACGACCTCTATACAAACTGAAATGAGGCGAGACCAGTGGCCATGGCTCCGTATATGAGTTCCTTAGTTGCTGTAAAAATTCCAGAACCAAACTCGTCTTCATTTGACCGTGGCGACGGTTTAAGTGCGAGTAGGTCAGAATTTTCAGCATAACGTTAAAAGGACATAGTGACGTTCGGAGGGCCATAAATCCTATACCGTAACTCGGATTAAGATGAGTCTTAAATGAAAAGTCATCTACACGAACTGAGAAAACTGAAAATCAACTTTACATTAGCCCAGGTGATCTGATCATTTCCAGAAACAGTAGCTAAAGGTGTTCTGGTGGGTTCTTGGTGCTTGATGCGCATCACGGTTCTCATCCTTGATGCTTGTAGCTTCAAGTGTACAACTCGTTGATGTGTTTGCATCATCTTAACCAAGGTTTGATCATCATAACACAAGTGCAAGTATAAGATATGTAGCACAACTCAATTAAGGGTTGCATGAAGGTTGATGAACCAAAGTTACATCAATATCTTAGATCCGACACATACATGAACTCTAAAAGTAATATTAACCAAGTTTTGACTATCATGACACTAGTGTAAGTCTAAGATATGTAGCACAACTCACTTAAGAGTTGTATGGAGTTTGATGAACCAAAGTTACATCAAAATCTAAGATCCAACACATATATGAATTATAAAAGTAACATTAAGCTATAAACTTGAAAGTAAACTTATATAATCAAGATCTTAAGTTGTAGAACATAGTTCTTAGCTAGATCTTGAAGATCCTAGACCCATAAGTCTAGATCAACATAAGTGTACTAAGTTACAATTAAAAAGTTTCACTTACATGTTCTTGAACTTACAAAGTTAACTTTAGTTCAAGAAAAATGAGATCAAGGTTAACTAGTAACACTTGACCAAGCTTAACAAGAATCACAACTTTAAAACATGAACAAAAGGAAGAAATAAGTTAAATTTACAAGTGACAAGTCCATGGTTGTTCATACTTTAAAGATTCAAGCCAAGGCTTTAATCTTTAAGAAAGTAAACCTTAAGTTTACAACATGAACACAAGTATGGTTTTTACAACTCATGAACTTTAAATCTTTAAAACATTAAGTGTAGAACCATAAACTAGAAAGTTTAGATTCTTTGTTCTTGGTTCTTTACAACAAAAGATGAAAGTAACCAAGATTAGATGAAGATACAAGTTATAGAACTTGATCTTTAACAAAGATAAACAACAAGTAAGTAATCAACAACAAAGAACAAGTAATCAAAACAAGCAAATGATGATGATGTATATGTATTTGCTACGGTTTTAAGACAAGAAAAAGAAGAAGAAATGAAGTTTGTTTACTTACAAACTAGAGAGAAAAAAAATTCTTGGAGAAAGAAGGTGTAAGTAAGTGTTTGTAAATGTGAGAGGATACAAGTGAGTAAGTAATACAAAAAAAATATTTGAACTCCTCCCTTTACCCTTCCTTGGCCGTCGGCTTTCAAAAAAAAAGGGAAGGAATCAATTGCTCTTTCAAACATGGGGAGAAGGTGATAGCTAGAAGTGGTATTAAAGTAAAATGATGTTGGAAAATGGTGTAAGTAAACTTGTAACTAGCCTCCACATAACACTAACTAATCTAGTTTCATCTAAATGAAATACTTGCATAAAAGATGGGCTAACTTAGTCCATTAAGTGTGTAGGGTGGGCTTCTAAGTCCATGTACATTTATAAAGCCCAAGTATGTAAATAAGTAACAATTAAATAAACAAAGCCCAAGTAATTAACTAGTAACCTTAGTTAATTAAAAATGTTTAATAAAAATTAATCATGAATGTAAATAATATTCTAGATATTATTCGTGAAAAGTTCGTGTGTCACAAAGACGAATCGGGGCATGCAAAGTCAAGTACGGTAACAAGTAAATATATAAAAAATACATTTGTTAAATCACAAGTATAAATAATAAATATTATTAATTAAACGTTGGAAAATCCAGGGTCGTTACATTACCCACCTGTTAAAGAAAATTTCGTCCCGAAATTTTAAGCTGAGGTAGATGGCGGAGTCGGAAAAAGGTGAGGATACTTCTGCATCATTTGATCCTCTCGTTCCCAAGTAAACTCAGGTCCTCGTTTGGCATTCCATCGTACTCGGACGATCGAAATCTTGTTGTGTTTCAAAGTTTTGACCTCACGGTCCATAATTTCAACAGGCTCTTCCACGAAGTGGAGTTTGTCGTCAATCATAAGTTCCTCCAAAGGTATGACATGTTCCGGTTCAGCAAGACACTTCTTCAAATTCGATACATGAAAGGTATGATGAACGGGGCTCAAATGAGTTGGAAGATCCAAACGGTAAGCAACAGGTCCAACACGCTCCAAGATTTCAAAAGGACCAATGTATCGCGGGTTGAGCTTCCCACATTTTCCAAAACTGATCACACCTTTCCAAGGTGCAACCTTCAACATTACACGGTCACCCACGTTGAATTCGAAGTCTTTACGTTTAAGGTCGGCATAACTCTTTTGGCGATCACGAGCCGTCTTGAGTCTCGCTTGAATTTGGACAATCTTCTCATTTGTTTCATGAACTATCTAGGGTCCGGTGATTTGCGTTTCGCCTACTTCGGCCCAACAAATAGGAGATCGACACTTGCGGCCATATAACGCTTCAAAAGGAGCGGCATTAATACTCGAATGATAACTGTTGTTGTAAGAGAATTCGGCTAGTGGTAAATGCCTTTCTCAGGCCTTTCCAAAATCAATGACACACGCACGCAACATGTCCTCCAAAGTTTGAATCATGCATTCGCTTTATCCGTCGGTCTACGGGTGATACGATGTACTCATGTCGAGACGGGTTCCCAAGGCTTCTTGCAAAGAACGCCAAAATTTGGAAGCAAAACGGGGATCGCGATCTGAGATGATCGATAAGGGCACACCATGAAGAGATACAACCTCTTTGATGTATAGTTGAGTGAGTCTCTCTATCGTATCAGTTTCCTTCATGGCTAAGAAGTGTGCAGATTTGGTAAGACGATCAACGATAACCCAGATGGTATCGTATCCGCCCACCGTCTTTGGTAACTTCGTAATGAAATCCATTGTTATCCTTTCCTACTTCCATTTCGGGATTTTCGGTTGTTGAAGTAACCCAGAAGGCTTCTGATGTTCGGCCTTAACTTTCGAGCAAGTCAAACACTTACCAACATACGTCGCAACGTCCTTCTTAAGATTGGGCCACCAATACTGTTCCTTGAGATCGTGGTACATTTTACCGGCTCCTGGGTGAATCGAATATCTCGACTTGTGGGCTTCATCTAATATAAGGTTCCGTAGATCTCCATAACGGGGTACCCAGATTCTTTCGGCATAGCATCGGAGTCCAGTTTCCTTAACCTCGAATCGTGAGACGAGAATGTTCAAGTATTCATGAGATATGTTCTCCTCCTTGAGAGCCTCATCTTGGGCTGCTCGAATCTGGCTATTGAGGTTCGAATGAATGGTGATGTTCAGTGCCAGAACACGAAGAGGTGCCATCCTCTCCTTTTGGCTCAAAGCGTCAGCTACAACATTGGTCTTGCCAGGATGATAATGAAGTTCACAATCATAGTCGTTCAGTGTCTCGATCCATCGACGTTGTCTCATATTCAGTTGCTTCTGATCAAAGATGTGTTGGAGACTTTTATGATCGGTGAAAATAGTGCTCTTTGTTCCATAAAGATAGTGTCTCCACAGTTTTAATGCAAAGACAACGGCTCCAAGCTCTAGATCGTGAGTAGTGTAATTTCGCTGGTGAATTTTTAGTTGGCGAGAGGCGTAAGCGATAACCTTTGTTCGTTGCATCAGTACACAACCAAAACCACTCTTCGAAGCATTGCAATAAACGACGAAATAGTCACTGCCTTCAGGAATTGATAAGATAGGTGCGGTGGTTAACTTCTTTTTCAAGGTTTGAAATGCAGATTCCTGTTCAGGTTCCCAAATGAACTTCTTCCCTTTGTGAGTCAGCGTGGTCAAAGGACGCGCAATCAGAGAGAAACCTTCAATAAATCTTCGGTAGTAACCGGCAAGGCCTAAAAATTGGCGGATGTGAGTTGGAGTAGTGGGAGTCTCCCACTTGATGATAGCTTCAATCTTGGTGGGATCAACTTTGATACCCTGGTCACTCACAACATGACCCAGAAATTGGACTTCCTTCAACCAAAATTCACACTTGGAGAATTTGGCGTAAAGTTGCTCTTGTCTCAAGAGTTCAAGCACTAGACGAAGATGTTGCTCATGTTCTTCTTCGCTTTTGGAGTAGATGAGGATATCATCTATGAAGACGATAACGAACTTATCCAGGTATGGCTTACATACACGATTCATGAGGTCCATGAATACGGCAGATGCGTTAGTTAAACCGAATGGCATCACGAGAAACTCATAATGACCATAACGGGTTCTGAATGCAGTCTTCATCACGTCGCTCTCTTTCACCTTCAACTGGTGATAACCGGATCGCAAATCAATCTTAGAGTAAATGCTCGATCCTTGTAGTTGATCAAAAAGATCGTCAATTCGGGGAAGAGGATACCGATTCTTGATCATTAATTTGTTGAGTTCACGGTAGTCGATACACATGTGGAAGGATCCATCCTTCTTCTTCACAAATAAAACAGGTGCACCCTAAGGCGAGAAACTTGGTTGGATGAATCCACGGTCTGGTAGTTCTTGTAATTGGCTCTGCAACTCTTGCATTTCGGAAGGTGCGAGTCGATAAGGTACGCGAGCTACAGGTGCAGCTCCTGGCACTAAGTCGATCTGAAACTCCACTGCTCTCGGTGGCGGTAATCCAGGCAATTCTTCCGGAAAAACATCAGAAAATTCGTTCACAATTCGTACCTCATCCACGCTCTTCACCTCAGTTTCTAACGTTTTCACATGTGCTAGAACAGCAAGACGTCCTTTCTTCATGATCTTTTGCGCTTTCATGCAACTAATGAGATTCAGTTTCGAGCTACATCTCTCTCTGTAAATAATCAGTGGCTCACCATTTCCGTACGGTATACGAAGGGCTTTATCTCCACAGATAATGTCGACCCTTATCTTGGTCAACCAGTCCATACCGACAATAACATCAAAGCTTCCCAACTTAATGGGTATTAAGTCAATCTCGAAATCTACACCAGCTATGTTGATAATAGCTCCTCGGCTAATTTGGTCAACTTTCTCAAGTTTTCCATTGGCTACCTGTACAAGCATACTCTCCTTTAAAGGAACTAACGACCAATTTATCTTATCGCAAAAGTGTCTACATACATAACTTCTATCGGCACCAGTATCAAATAGGACAGAAGCTAATAGATTGTTGATAGTGAATATACCTGTGACCAAGTCGGGGTTCTCACGGGCATCCCTTGCGTTTACATTGAATGCTCTTCCACGCGGTGGTCCGCCTTCCTTTCGCTTGTTGGGACACTCATTTCTAAAGTGGCCCGTCTGTGCGCATTCATAACACTTTCTCGGTCCATTGGGGTTCGGCTTCCCATTCATGGTGGTGATCTTGCAGTCCCTGCCAATATACCCAGTCTTTTTGCATTTTTCACAAATAACGTTATAGTACCCGGTATGGTGCTTGTAGCACCTCTTGCACTGTGGTAGAGTACCCTTGTAGTTAGGGTTTGAGCCAGTATTCGGGTTGGGGTTCCCACCATTGTTGTTTCCTTTGAAACCCTCATGTCGCTTCGCTGGGTTTTGATCATAGGCTCTACCCTTGTTGTTATCCCACTTTCGCTTATCACTACTACCAGCTTCAGATTTTGCCTTTTTCGGTTCATAGATGATGATTTGGTTCATTAAGGTATGCGCCATGCACATTGCTTCCGGGACATTGGGTGGCTTAGACGAGGTGACATTTCCCTTAATGGACTTAGGAAGTCCCCACAAGTACCTTTCCATACGCTTAAACTCCGGGGTAACCATGGTAGGACACATCAGGGCTAATTCAAGATACCTACGGTTGTAACCATCGAGGTCGTTTCCCACAACCTTCAACTGCATAAACTCAATCTCCATTTTCTGGATCTCGGTCCTATGGCAATATTCTTCAATCATGGCCCCCTTGAAATCTTCCCACGGTGTAGCATACTCCTCGTCAATACCCTTTGCTTGAGCCAGAGTGTTCCACCAAGTTAGTGCGCCGTCTGACAGCGTACATGAAGCATACTTGGTTTTGTTCGCCTCTGAGCAGTTACTAACTCGAAACACAGATTCTAATTTCTCAAACCACCTAGTGAGACCAACTGGCCCCTCAGTTCCACTAAAATTGTGGGGCTTGCAGCTTTGAAACTCTTTGTATGTGCATCCATTACGAATGGGCTGGATAACTGGTGGCGGTGGAGCTTGGGGGTTCATTTCCGCTAAAGCTGCGGCGACTCGTTCATTGATCATTTCCTCGATTTGGGCTGCGGTGGGTGTTGATCTTCCGTTGGCCATTGATGTTCTAAACAAAAATTTTGACTCAAGTCAAAATCCAGTAATCAAATAGTAATAATATAGTATATTGTAACCAACATGGAATCAACACATCACATGTTTATTAAGTAATGCAACTAGGTACAAATACCACAGAATCATCATACAGTAACGTAAATAGAACACCGTGCAAGAATTAAATAACGCAAAGTTCCATTCATTAATAATAATAAGTTGCATACATTTGCATAGGTTCGTACAATACATAAGTGAAACATGAAACTACAACTAGATTACATAATGAAATCTACTACAAAAGCCCTACGGTGACGGTGGTTGTAGGATGTCCAATACGTGGGACATCTGGTCCTCGAGCTCAGTTACCCGAGCATGGAGGATCTCCACCTCCCTCATCAGTTCCTCGACAGAGGGAGATGGTAGGGCAGGCGGTGCAGTCGGTACGGGTGGTGCTGGTGGAGCTGGTGGTGCAGACGGTCCAGCTCCAGAAGTGGAGGCTGCGAAGCGGTAAGGCTTACGGATGAAGGGATCAGCAGGATACGGTATAAGCCGCTTTCGGGCGGTAACCCTACGACGCCGACCATGAGCGTCAACGAATGGTTGACCTCCATTAATCCCTGGAATGACGGTACCATCGAAACGGTACTGCTTCTTCGGCGGGGTGGAGGGTGGATGTACAGGTGCATCATCAGGGTCCTCATATGAATCCTCGTCACTAGATTCGTCAGAGGATGATTCGTCGGATGAAGAATCGGCGGATGATGGGTCGTCTAGATCGGCTGGGGGTGGCTGCACGGGTGGCTCTTCTCGGGCGGCCATCATCTGTCGGTATCTGCCGGGCCCGATCGGCACGAGACGTCCATCAGGAAGGCGTCGGCACCAATGGTTATGCTCATTACGAACTGGACCTTCCCCAAGTTCCGCGGGAATCACAGCACCACCGGAATGGTGCTGTGGCTCCGAGGATCCTGGGGCAAGTGGAGCTGGAATCTCTGGTGGGTCCTCGGCTCCGTCTGAGGTAATCACCGGGCCAGGTGCATGGCTATTAGCTCAGGAGGACGAAGCGCCTGAGTCACTGGAGGGTGTCGACGACGGGATCTGAGAATCGGCAACGATGGCAGGTGGGGTGGCTGATGAGTCTGTGTCGCTGTCTAAAATGATGACAGTGGAATATCTGACATCTGAACAAGGAAAAATAACTTTTTCCATGTCAGTAAGTCATAAAGCAAGCACGTATTAGGCAAAGTAACTATGACAGTCTAAATCATGTATAGCAGTAAATAGCATGGCAATAATAACAATTTGTACGGAAGTAGCATGCAATCGAAAGCAGATAATAGCATGCAGTAGTGAAAGCAACTAACAGTATACGACATATAGCAGTAAAAGTAAGCAACAGCATGCAGTAAGTTTCGCAGAATCAACTAAACTAGCAAGTTGTAGATTAGTCCTATTAGTGAATCCTACTTGGTTCGGTCTTAGACTCACTAATGCAACCTAATTCCCTACAACCAATGCTCTGATACCAAATGCGATGCCCCGTACAAAACCATCGTGTATGAATCATCAACAACGGGATCATTACAAGGTCAAATACTATATGCGGTTTCAAAAGAAGTTTGCATTTGTGAATAAAGGTGATGTCTTAACCAACATCAAATGTCTTACAACAAAAGTATGCTTCAATGAACAGAAGCAATTAGTAATAGTACGTGACCCAATGGTCGTTACAAATCATTGTTTCAAAAGGTAACATAGTTTGAATGCAAATAAAACGTTTCATGCGGTGACAACTCTAACAAGCGCAGCGGGTGTCTACAAAGCATGACTAGTACAGCGGAAGCAAGCAAACCTTAAGTACCTGATAAAAACATGCTTAAAAACGTCAACACAAAGGTTGGTGAGCTATAGTTTAAGTATAACAGTAATGTAAGGTAGGCCACGAGATTTCAGTGCTACAAATAGCGTATCAAAACAGTATGAAAAGTATATATATAATCGTGGGCACTTGGTAAATAACTTAACGTTTATCACCCCCTAAAAGTACACTTGGCGAGTGCGTATGATTACGAAGTATTAAACACCCGTTAAATGCTAGCGCTACTAGCCCGAGTGGGGATGTCAAACCCTATGGATCCATATCTAAGATTTGCGTTCACCGGTTCAAAGACCAATGACTAAACGTTACCGAGCTAAGGGGAAAGTTTATGCCATTGTATAACCCACAAACTTGTGCCTAGTATGTAAAACGTAAAATGCGCATGTATTCTCAGTTCTCAAAATAGTTAAAGTAAAAAGGGATGCTATAACTCACAGTGATTAAGTAGTTAAGTTGACACGGGAAAAGTAAGCAAGTATGATCGTCCGAAAAGGTCCTCAACCTAAGTCAAAAGTTACTAAGTCAGTAAATCATTCTAATAGGTTTAAAAGTATGTAAATTAGGTCTTAAGTATCATCATCATTCATCATTAAGTCAAAAGGGTAAAGTAAGTTTTCATTCAAGAATAGGGTTTAAAACAAAGGCTGACTTCGTCCAGTCGCCACGGCCTCTATACAAACTGAAATGAGGCGAGACCAGTGGCCATGGCTCCGTATATGAGTCCCTTAGTTGCTGTAAAAATTCCAGAACAAAACTCGTCTTCATTTGACCGTGGCGACGGTTTAAGTGCGAGTAGGTCAGAATTTTCAGCATAACGTTAAAAGGACATAGTGACATTCGGAGGGCCATAAATCCTATACCGTAACTCGGATTAAGATGATTCTTAAATGAAAAGTCATCTACACGAACTGAGAAAACTAAAAAACCACCTTTACAGTAGCCCAGATGGTCTAATCAGTTCCATAAACAGTAGCTAAAGGTGTTCCGGTGGGTTCTTGGTGCTTGATGCGCATCACGGTTCTCATCCTTGATGCTTGTAGCTTCAAGTGTACAAATCGTTGATGTGTTTGCATCATCTTAACCAAGGTTTGATTATCATAACACAAGTGCAAGTATAAGATATGTAGCACAACTCAATTAAGGGTTGCATGAAGGTTGATGAACCAAAGTTACATCAAGATCTTAGATCCGACACATACATGAACTCTAAAAGTAATATTAACCAAGTTTTGACTATCATGATACTAGTGTAAGTCTAAGATATGTAGCACAACTCACTTAAGAGTTGTATGGAGTTTTATGAACCAAAGTTACATCAAAATCTTAGATCCAACACATACATGAATTATAAAAGTAACATTAAGCTATAAACTTGAAAGTAAACTTATATAATCAAGATCTTAAGTTGTAGAACATAGTTCTTAGCTAGATCTTGAAGATCCTAGACCCATAAGTCTAGATCAGCATAAGTGTACAAAGTTACAATTAAAAAGTTTCACTTACATGTTCTTGAACTTACAAAGTTAACTTTAGTTCAAGAAAAATGAAATCAAGGTTAACTAGTAACACTTGACCAAGCTTAACAAGAATCACAACTTTAAAACATGAACAAAAGGAAGAAATAAGTTAAATTTACAAGTGACAAGTCCATGGTTGTTCATACTTTAAAGATTCAAGCCAAGGCTTTGATCTTTAAGAAAGCAAACCTTAAGTTTACAAAATGAACACAAGTATGGTTTTTACAACTCATGAACTTTAAATCTTTAAAACATTAAGTGTAGAACCATAAACTAGAAAGTTTAGATTCTTTGTTCTTGGTTCTTTACAACAAAAGATGAAAGTAACCAAGATTAGATGAAGATACAAGTTATAGAACTTGATCTTTAACAAAGATAAACAACAAGTAAGTAATCAACAACAAAGAACAAGTAATCAAAACAAGCAAATGATGATGATGTATATTGTATATGCTACGGTTTTAAGACAAGAAAAAGAAGAAGAAATAAAGTTTGTTTACTTACAAACTAGAGAGAAAAAAAATGCTTGGAGAAAGAAGGTGTAAGTAAGTGTGTGTAAATGTGAGAGGATACAAGTGAGTAAGTAATACAAAAAAAAATTTTGAACTCCTCCCTTTACCCTTCCTTGGCCGTGGGTTTTCAAAAAAAAAAAAGAAAAGGGAAGGAATCAATTGCTCTTTCAAACATGGGGAGAAGGTGATAGCTAGAAGTGGTATTAAAGTAAAATGATGTTGGAAAATGGTGTAAGTAAACTTGTAACTAGCCTCCACATAACACTAACTAATCTAGTTTCATCTAAATGAAATACTTGCATAAAAGATGGGCTAACTTAGTCCATTAAGTGTGTAGGGTGGGCTTCTAAGACCATGTACATTTATAAAGCCCAAGTATGTAAGTAAGTAACAATTAAATAAACAAAGCCCAAGTAATTAACTAGTAACCTTAGTTAATTAAAAATGTTTAATAAAAATTAATCATGAATGTAAATAATATTCTAGATATTATTCGTGAAAAGTTCGTGTGTCACAAAGACGGGGCATGCAAAGTCAAGTACGGTAACAAGTAAATGTATAAAAAATACATTTGTTAAATCACAAGTATTAATAATAAATATTATTAATTAAACGTTGGAAAATCCAGGGTCGTTACACCTTAGCTTTGGTAACTAGTAGCTATCCGTTGAAGAACTGGTGGGCGCGAATAGGTGTATATGGATCCATAGGGATTGACATCCTCGTTCGTCCGGGTTAGAAACTAACCTAAACTTAACGGGCGTATACTGAGGTGGTATATTTTGGTTAGGTGTACATAACAACAGGGGTACTAAACGAACGTTAAGGCTTAGTTACCGGGTGCTCAAACTTATAGAATCTTTTTATATTTTTAAAGATGCCAGCAAAGCATGCAAACGAAATCTTGTGGTCTATACTCTACACTTTATACTACTTAAACCTATGATTCACTCAACCTTTGTGTTGACGTTTTTACATGTTTTTTCTCAGGTAATTAGGGAATGCTTCTGCTCTAGCTAGTAAGGCAGTAGAGGTCATGCATTTGGAAATGAAGATTTGTTTAAACATTGATAGTGGCATTATGTCTTTTCATTTTAAATACATTTGGTTTTGATTAGTACTTTGTTGGTTTTCTTTAAGTTATGTAAACACTTTGGTTTTTGAATAAATGCCACTATTGCTTTTAAAACATTGCATATAGCTTGCATCGATCAGACTTTGACCTCTGGCAATATAGCACGTCAATGCCACATTTTGACGGGGTATTACAGTTGGTATCAGAGCTCTGGTTATAGGGAATTAGGATGCATTAGTGTGTCTGCGTATAGGATACGTTAATAAGCCTAATCTATAACTAGACGATTATAAGTTGCCTTACTTACTGGTTACTCTAGATTTACTCGTTTTCTTTTAGTTAAAAAGCTAACCCCATCATACTCTCCGACTCCGAGGACGAAAGTCCTAACCATTCACCGAGCTACTACGACCTCCTCCGAATGGAGAAATTACCCCGACTATTTGACAATATGCATACATATCTAAGATGCTAACTATGTATTTATTGTTTGAAGAACAATGTCTGGAAGACGAACTTACAGTCCTGAAGAACTTAGAGCCCTTATCAATGAAGGTGTCTCCGCTGCATTGGCTACTATGCCTGGAGACTCGAACACGAGACAAAACTGCACTTACAAGGAGTTTATGGCTTGTAAGCCACTACCATTCAAAGGTACTGAAGGATCGGTGGGTTTAACCCATTGGATTGAGAAGATGGAGTCAGTGTTTAGTATTAGTAACTGTGCTCAAGCTAACTGGGTAAAATTTGCTACTTCCACACTGGAAGGTAAAGCTTTGACCTGGTGGAATTCTATTGCTCGACCTATGGGTCTCGAGGCTGCTTATGCCATCCCTTGGGAAGACATCAAAACCCGTATGACTGCTGAGTATTGTCCCGATAATGAAGTTAAGAAGATGGAGGCTGAGTTATGGGATCTAAAGGTTATTGGGACTGATCTTGCTACTTACACCAACCGCTATTTGGAATTGATTCTGCCGTGTCCGAGAATGGTCCCAACTGAAAGGAAGAAAATCGACCGTTATGTTAAGGGTCTCTCTGAAAACATTCAAGCTAGTGTTCATGCTTCTAAACCCCAAACTTTGCAAGAGACCATTAATATGGCAAATGATCTCATGGATCAAATTACTCAACGGACTGCTGCTGAGGTGAAGTCGGGGGATAATAAGAGGAAGTGGACTGGAAATTCTAAATCTCAGTCATCCAAAAAGCAGGAAGTTTCTGGAAAGGGATATCAAGGAAAGGCTCCTTACTGTTCAAGGTGTGAGAGACAGCATGAGGGAAGATGCACTGTGACTTGTGGAAAGTGCAAGAAAATAGGGCACCTGACCAAGAACTGCTGGTCAAAGACTACTGGTACTGCAAATCCTCTTGCTACTAATGATGGTGCCGTGAAGGCGTGTTATGAGTGCGGTCAGAAGGGGCATTTTAGAAATGAATGTCCAAACAAGAAAGGACCAGAGAAAAGCCTTCAGTATCAATGCTCACGAGGCTCGTGAGGACCCCGATTTGGTTAATGGTATGTTTCTTCTAAACAATCACATTGTTTCAGGACTGTTTGATTGTGGTGCCAATAAAAGTTTCGTATCCATAGAATCTAGTTGCATGCTTGATAAAACCCATGTACCCATAGACACTAAGTACTGTATTGAACTGGTGAACGGTAAACTTATGAAGGCTAATAAAATCTACAAAGACTGTACCTTAGTTTTAGAAGGAAAACCATTTTTGGTGGATCTGATGCCTATTGAAATAGGAAGCTTTGACGTAGTAATAGGAATGGACTGGTTATCTAAGAATAGAGCCGAAGTAGTGTGTTTCGAGAAGGCGATTCGAATACCCCTTGATAATGGAGAGAATTTGATGGTTTATGGGGACAAAACTGGCGTAAAACTTAACCTAATTTCGTGCATGAAGGCACAAAAGTATTTAAGGAAAGGCTATCAAGCTATCCTTGCACATGTGAAAGAGATCGAGACCGAAGAAAATCGAATTGAAGATGTACCAATTGTTAGAGAATTTCCAAACGCCTTTCCCGAAGAACTACCTGGTCTTCCACCTCATAGATCGGTAGAATTCCAAATAGATCTCGTACCCAGAGCTGCACCAGTTGCACGATCAACATATAGATTGGCACCATCGGAACTAAAAGAGTTGTCCAACCAATTGCAAGAATTGCTGGATAGAGGTTTCATTCGACCAAGCTCATCTCCGTGGGGAGCCCCCATTCACTTTGTCAAAAAGAAGGATGGATCCCTGCGAATGTGTATCGACTATCATGAGCTGAATAAGTTAACTATCAAGAACAGGTATCCACTACCAAGAATCGATGATCTATTCGACCAACTATAAGGGTCATCCATATACTCTAAGATCGATTTGTGATCTGGTTATCACCAATTGAGGGTGAAGAGTGAAGATATCTCCAAGACAACATTTAGAAGTCGCTATGGCCATTATGAATTCCTAGTGATGCCATTCGGGTTAACAAATACACCTGCAGTGTTCATGGACATTATGAATCGTGTATGCAAGTCCTATCTGGACAAGTTTGTAATCGTGTTCATCGATGACATCTTGGTATACTCGAAGAGTAAAGCGGAACATGAGAAACATCTGAGATTATTATTGGCACTACTCGAGAAGGAACAATTGTACGCAAAGTTTTCAAAGTGCGAGTTTTGGCTATCGAAGGTACAATTCCTTGGTCACGTGGTTAGTAGCCAAGGGATACAAGTAGATCCAACGAAGATTGGATCTATTAGAAACTGGGAAGCACCTAAGACGCCAACCCAAGTGCGACAATTCTTAGGTCTTGCTGGCTATTACAGGAGATTCATTGAAGGGTTTTCAAAAATTGCACGATCATTGACTGCCTTGACTCATAAGGGCAAGAAATATGAGTGGTCCGATGTGCATGAAGCTGCTTTTCAACTCTTAAAACAAAAACTAACATCTGCTCCTATTCTATCCCTACCCGAAGGAAACGATGACTTTGTCGTATACTGTGACGCATCCCGCCAAGGTTTTGGCTGTCTCTTGATGCAACAACAAAAGGTCATTGCTTACGCCTCTCGTCAACTAAAGATTCACGAACAAAACTACACCACACATGATTTAGAACTTGGTGCTGTGGTATTCGCACTCAAAATGTGGAGACACTATCTTTATGGAACTAAGTGTACCATCTTTACTGATCATAAGAGTTTGCAGCATATTTTAAACCAAAAACAACTCAACATGAGGCAACGACGCTGGGTTGAGTTATTAAATGATTACGATTACGATATCCGATATCACCCTGGTAAAGCAAATGTAGTGGCTGATGCCCTAAGCTGAAAATAAAGGGCTAAACCTTTACGAGTCAGAGCTTTAAATCTGATTGTCCATACTAATTTGACTACACAAATTCGAGATGCTCAACTCGAAGCGCTTAAAGAAGAGAACATGAAGGAAGAATCTCTTAGGGGTTTAGACAAGCAGTTCAAAATTAAAGGAGATGGAACTCGTTATTTTGCCGGAAGAATTTGGGTTCCAAGAATTGGCGAAGTAAGAAAGAAAGTGCTTGATGAGGCACATAAGACAAGGTATTCGATTCACCCAGGAGTCGATAATATGTACCACGATCTAAAAATATTATATTGGTGTCCTGGAATGAAAGCGGATATTGCTACCTATGTGGGCATGTGCTTGACTTGCTCTAAAGTTAAAGCTGAACACCAGAAACCTTCTGGGCTACTGCAACAGCCTGAGATTCCCGAGTGGAAGTGGGAATGGACTACCATGGATTTCATTACGAAGTTGCCAAAAACTGCGAATGGCTATGATACGATTTCGGTGATTGTTGACCGTCTCATCAAATCAGCTCACTTTTTACCGATGAAGGAAACTGACAAGATGGAAAAGCTTGCTCAGTTGTATTTGAAGGAAGTTGTTTCAAGGCATGGTGTGCCTGTTTCTATTATTTCGGATCGAGATAGCCATTTTACTTCTAGATTTTGGAAGTCGTTACAAGAAGCTTTGGGAACGCAGTTAGACATGAGTACTGCTTACCATCCTCAAACAGATGGACAAAGCGAAAGAACGATTCAGACGCTCGAAGATATGTTACGAGCCTGTGTTATTGATTTTGGAAAAGGATGGGACCGATTCCTGCCATTAGCTGAGTTTTCTTATAATAACAGCTACCATTCAAGTATCCAAGCCGCACCTTTTGAGGCACTATATGGGCGAAAGTGTGGATCGCCAATCTGTTGGAACGAAGTGGGTGACCGACAATTGACTGGTCCCGAGATCATCCACGAGATGACCAAACACATCGTAAAGATTAAGCAAAGGCTAGAGACAGCCCGAAGTCGTCAAAAGAGTTATGCTGACGTCAAAAGAAAACTGTTAGAATTCCAAGAAAACGACATGGTCCTGCTAAAGGTGTCACCGTGGAAAGGTGTGATGCGCTTTGGTAAATGAGGAAAGCTGAGCCCAAGATATGTGGGGCCTTTCAAAATCATCGAACGTATTGGGCCAGTGGCCTATCGACTGGAATTACCTGAACAACTCGCTGGAATACACGATACGTTTCATGTGTCGAATTTGAAAAAGTGCTTAGCAGAAGAGGACCTTATCATCCCACTTGATGAAATCCAAGTTGATGAAGAACTGAACTTTATTGAAAAACCCGCGGAAATCGTTGATCGAAACGTCAAAGGACTTCGTCAAAGTAGAATACCAATCGTCAAAGTTCGATGGAACGCGCTTCGAGGACCCGAGACCACGTGGGAACGTGAAGATCACATGAGAGAAAAATATCCTCACTTATTTGCAAACGAAACGCCAGCTGACGACAACGACCAAATTTCGAGACGAAATTTCTAATAACGGGTAGGTACTATAACACCCCAACTTTTTCGATTATTTTTTTTATACGAACGAACTTGAAACTTAGGTAGTCCAACTCAAACATGTTCGGTTAGAAAACCCAAAACTAATGAAAGTAATGAAATGGGTAACGAGGTTACCTAAACTAACGATCATGGCTCGTCATCATCAATAAAAATTTAACGAAGGACTAACGCGAATAAAATGTGCGAGGACTAAAATGCACATTAATTAAAATGATAAAAATTAAATTATATATATAATAAATATATATATAAAAACCGAAAATATATATATATATATATATATATATATATATATATATATATATATATATATATATATATATATATATATATATATATATATATATATATATATATATATATAATATATATATATACTCGGCTAAAAAAATAAAGAAATAAATAAATAAATTACATTTAAAAGATAAATATAAAAAGGAATCCTAATTTAGTTCCAACTTTAAACTACTAATCCTAATCTAAATCAAAAGAGATAAAGCCTAATCTAAAACTTAAACTAATTGTAATCTAATCCTAACACTAAATCTCTAGAATAATCTTTGAGCAACTTGAATTGTATTCCAACACTAAACACTTACATTATAAAAGGAACCTTCTAGTTCCATATTTCTCATTCACAATTCACCTCTCAAAAATCACCCAAAACCTCTCCCTCCCTCTCTAATTTTCGGCAGCCCTAAAGCCACCATCACCACCACCTTCGACCACCAAAACCGCCCCATCTCTGCCCCTATTTTGTTGCTGTAAACCGCCCCCACCACCACCGCAAGCAGGCTGTTTTCAGCAGCCTTTCACCGCCACCTTCAGCTGTTATTTGTAGCCATAAAAACTGCCAACTCCACCCCACTTTTAGCTACTATCCGTAGCTGAGAACCACCCCAGAACCGCCCTCAAAATAGCCCCTAAATAGTTTCCTACTGCTGCATTTTTGATTGCTGCTGTCCGCGACCCAAACACCCTCGAAAGAGCTTCGATTTTTGTTGCGTTTTGCTTATGTTTTTGCTGCTACTGTTCGGCCTCCATTCAACCATCAAAACCATCTCTTTTTCTTGTTAATTCACTCCCAAGGTACCACATAAACTCAAGTTTTAATTATACACTTAATATATACATAATCTTTAATTTATATGCTTATAATATAACGTTTATACATGAATAAAAATTGATGAACTTGAATATGTATAAAGATAAAATTTTGAACATAGGTTGATATGGATATGAATTTAATAAAAGTTATGAACTTTAATAATACTTATATGAATATGAAGATGAATATGAATATGATTATAAATATTATAGTATGATTAGGAATATGATTATAGATAAACATGGTGAATTGATTATAATTAATTTTATAGATAAACTTGAAGATTATGAATTATAACATACTTATAGATAACATAAAAAGATTATGAACATGATGATTATAAATATATATGTATGAATATAACTAAACTTAATAATCTATTAATATGGTGATTAACTATAATATGAACTTAAAGAGATTAACTAGGTTATGAATAATAATATGGATAATATAAAGATGATAAGTATGAATAAAATTGTATCATTATGAATATTATCATGGAAAGTATTAAGATTATTTTGAAGACATTATTGAATTATTAAGTGATAATGGATTGTGATGAGAAGTTAATGGTAATAAACATAATAATATTATGAAGTTAATATTATTAAGTATAAGTTATGAATTAAAACTTTAAAGATAATACTTACATTATAACGAATATGATTGAATATGGATATTATTGCTATAAAGTATTATGTTGATAAAGATTTGATAAAATATGGATATGGTATATATGAAGCATATAGATATATATGAAAGGTTATGTTCATGCGCATATGTAGATATACATGAATACATGAGTGCACGCATGTATAGATGTAGATACATATATACGTACCTCATAATTAGATGTATATGTGTATGTGTGTAAGTATATACATGGAAAGAAATAATTAAGTGAAGTATTCCTATACTCACTAGAACATACGTCGAATTAAAAATCACAAACAAATAATGTATGACTTTCACGAGACTCACCGCTAGTTATGATCATGGATGGTGTCTAGGTTTCCAGTTTGGGATAAGGTTGTGGATCTCGAATGTCACGACTTAAAGTCGGATCAAGAGTCCTGGCCCCCAGTTACATCTGGCTGTCCATTGACTTACTTGATAGCAACGAGGATCGTTTGAGTTATGCAACATCTAAACTGTGGGAATGATTAACATTGAAAACTCTAGAAAGGAACACTGGTAATATATATGAACATATATATCAAACACATAACTATAATGATAATGATGATGACCATGATGATCCAACTAACTTAAACCTAATGATGATAGGTTGACAACTTTGGACTACCACTGCTATTTACTATCATACTGTTTACTGCGCTCATAAGGTGACTCATAGCCCCAACTTTTTAACTGTTTGATAAACTGTTTTCGGGGTGAGAATACATGTCTTTTTCTGTTTTACAAGTAGACACAAGTGCTAAACTTACATTCTATGCTGAGTTATAACCGAAAATCCCTTAGCTTTGGTAACTAGTAGCTATCAGTTGAAGAACTGGTGGGCGCGAATAGGTGTATATGGATCCATAGGGCTTGAAATCCCCGTCCGTCCGGGTTAGAAACTAACTTAAACTTAACGGGCGTATACTATTTGAGGTGGTACATTTTGGTTAGGTGTACATAACAACAGGGGTACTAAATGAACGTTAAGGCTTAGTTACCGGGTGCTCAAACTTATAGAATCTTTTTATATTTTTAAAGATGCCGGCAATGCATGCAAACGAAATCTTGTGGTCTATACTCTACACTTTATACTACTTAAACCTATGATTCACTCAACCTTTGTGTTGACGTTTTTACATGTTTATTCTCAGGTAATTAGGGAATGCTTCCGCTCTAGCTAGTAAGGCAGTAGAGGTCATGCATTTGGAAATGAAGATTTGTTTAAACTTTGATAGTGGCATTATGTCTTTTCATTTTAAATACATTTGGTTTTGATTAGTACTTTGTTGGTTTTCTTTAAGTTATGTAAACACTTTGGTTTTTGAATAAATGCCACTATTGCTTTTAAAACGTTGCATATAGCTTGCAACGATCAGACTTTGACCTCTGGTAATACAGCACGTCAATGCCACATTTTGACGTGGTATTACACAAATAAATACAATTTTCAAAGCAAACACTCAAGTATATTCACACCTTCCAAGATTTCCATGTTACCATATTGTAATATCCACCATATCAAAACACCATTTCAAAAACTAAAGCTTAAATCTAACAATTCATATTCTCTCTCCACATCCTTCAACCTTCTTCTTCCAGGCATTTAATTATTTTGTATCATTTACAGTTTCTTAATTCGTGTTATGTAATGATAATTTATTTTCTCAACTTATATGTAGTTACACATGATAATTTCTGTTATGGAATTTAGATTTATATGAAGTTATTATATTATTATATATTTTTAGTAAATCTTTAGAGATAGTTGATTTGTTTTCTCAACTTATATTAACTTAGACATTTATATGTATTTATGATAATAATTGAAAATTCATGTAATGATATTTTGTTTTCTCAACTTAGATTTCTTTTCATTTTAGTTTATCTCATGTCTCGATCAATCAAGAACATTTCTGTACCAGCAATTGACGGACGACAAGTGAATTTTCAAATCAAAGTTAAAGTCATTCGCGTTATTCAAAAGCTTGGTCACGGATTTGACGAAGGCAAGCCCACTCTGGAGCTCATAGTGTGTGATAATATGGTTTGTGTTCATTTACTTTATTTACTATAAAGTTAACTTTTTTTGTTCTTTTTAAATATATTTTGATGATTTTGTTTGTTACATTTATTTTATTCATATAAGGACCATAAAATTGTAGTCAACATCCATAACAGCCTGAAAGACAAGTTTGATGTTCTCATCAAAGAATGGTTCAATTATTGTATTACCTATGCCGTTGTAATTGATAATCCCCTTTGTTACCGGTCCAAACATGTGAAACATGATTACAAACTCATGTTTACTAAAAAAACCTCTGTTGTTGAAATTCCACCTAACGAATGGACTGGGAATAATGGCTTGACATTCATTCCTTTTGATGCTTTGATAGAGAGTGAGCTTGCAGTTGGAGTTTCTGCAGGTCATATATTGTTTATGATAAACCTTTTTTATAGTAAAGAACAAGTACATGAATCTTTTACTCATAAATATATGTGCAGATGTTATTGGACGTGTATCCTTCTATGGTCCAATACAGGATTAGAAAAACACTGATGAACTAAAGGACAAGTACATGAATCTTCAACTCATAAATTTAGAGTACTATTTTTACACCTTTTACTTTTAAGTTAACTTATGTCTTTAATTTTAGTTATTCTTATTATTCTACTTATGTAAGTTTTTTTAATTCTACTTATGTAAGTTTTTTTAATTCGGTGATTAATAGTGGCTTGGAAGTGGATGCAACTCTGTGGGTAAAATTCGCAATTGATTTCGACCACCATATAAAAAATGTGTCTGATGATTCTTCTGTGATCTTGATCATTCAGTTTGGAGTGACCAAATCGCATAACAGTTTGTACTTTTTCATTCTACAAACCTTAATTTTCTTATACATCAAATTCAACATAATATTAGCAATTGTTTGATTATGATCTTTGTGTAACTTTAATGATTTTTGTCCAATCTCTTTTGTTTTTTTAATGCTGCAGGGAAGCTGGCCGTGTCTACCGACTAGAGTTACACTAATGTAGTGGTTGACAAAAATCATCCGCAGATCGTTGATTTCCGACAGCGGTACATTGATTAGTGAAAATAATTCCAGTTTCCTCCTCCTGAAACAACAACATATTTGCTAATAAATGACTACAATCATTGATCAATGTATCACTACAATGACTACATGTTAGTTAATGATGTCAAGCATTTAATGAGGAACTATCTTTGTGACATAAATACACCATTTAATTCATTTATAGTTATTGGAATGTACTTTACTTTATCAAACTAACTTTCTTATGTTTTCTATTTGATAGCCTCAATGAAATCCATTCTGCGGACAATTCAATTGGTTCCTTAGCTCCTTCTTTGTCAGTTATCCCACCTCGTGATCGTAATCCAAAAGCTTGGTTTAAAGATGCAAAGCATTTTGGTTTAAATCAGTTGAACCCTACCTTGGTAATTATTTAACCTATTGAATAAATTAGACCATTTATCTTATTTTGATGCTATCATATTTGTCCCATATATATTGATAAGTTCCTTACAATTACAGATTATTTGATGGTAATCATATTATACTGCAGTTTACCTGCATAGGTTTATTTTAGTTGATTTTTAGTTGATTTTTTCATGTTTGATTTAAGTGCACATTGTAAGGACCCGTCCTAATCCATAAGAATGAATACAATAACATTTGGTTACATCGCGAGGTACTTGACCTCTATTTGATACATTTTACAAACATTGCATTCGTTTTTAAAAGAAAAACTTTTATTACATCGAATGTTGACGGAATGTATACTATTTCATAATATATCCAACTATAATTGACTTAATAATAATCTTGATGAACTCAACGACTCGAATGCAACGTCTTTCGAAATATGTCATGAATGACTCCAAGTAATATCTCTAAAATGAGCAAATGCACAGCGAAAGATTTCTTTCACACCTGAGAATAAACATGCTTTAAAGTGTCAAACAAAAGGTTGGTGAGTTCATTATTTTAACATAAATAATCATTTTCATCATTTTAATAGACCACAAGAATTTCATTTCCAGTTCTCATAAATATACGTCCCATGCATAGAGACAAAAATCATTCATATGGTGAACACCTGGTAACCGACATTAACAAGATGCATATAAGAATATCCCCTATCATTCCGGGAAATCCTTCGGACATGATAAAACAACATCGAAGTACTAAAGCATCCGCAACCATGGATGGGGTTCGTTAGGCCCAATAGATATATCTTTAGGATTCGCGTCAGTTAGTACATCGGTTTACTAATTCTTAGGTTACCCAGCAAAAGGGGCATATTCGGCTTCGATCATTCACCCATATAATGCAGTTTCAATTACTTGTATCTATTTCGTAAAACATTTATAAAAATTGCGCATTATTCTCAGCCCAAAAATATAAAGGGTAAAAAGGCAAATGAAACTCACTGTAATGTATTTTGTAGTAAAAATACATATGACGATATTGAACAAGACAGGGTTGGCCTCGGATTCACGAACCTATATCATTTGTATATATATATATATATATATATATATATATATTAAAACGTATATTTGTAATCGAATAATTTATATATTATTATTAGTGATGTAATTGTTATTTTTAATAATTTATATGTTTCATTATTTATCTTTATATATATATTTTATATATAGTAAGATTAATATAATTAAGTTATGTATATTAAATTTATCTTTTATATGAAGATCATTTGTTTATGAAATTAATAATTATAATAATACTAGTATTAGTAAAAAAAATATTGATACTATATAATGATAAAAGTGATAATAATAATAATAATAATAATAATAATAATAATAATAATAATAATAATAATAATAATAATAATAATAATAATAATAATAATAATAATAATAATAATAATAATAATAATAATAATAATAATGTTAATGAAAATTATGATATTAATAATGATAATAATACTAAGTTTTATAAAGATAATTATGATAACAATAATTATAATACTTTTAATAATTCTATTAAAACATACATTAATTAAGATTTTAATCTTTTCCATAGTAATATTGATATCCAAAATTTCTATATTTATTATCTTATCGATATTATTAAAACCTGTATAATCATAGTTATAATAATCATAACCTTCGCGTTTAATTTATAAACTAATGACGATAGTTTCTTTTAACATTAATTTGTAATCATAATTAAAATTTTTACACGTTTTCATATAATTATAACCAATTTTATTACTCTTTAATATAACATCTTTTATTATATAATTGTGATGTTAACATGTTTAATAACCTTAAATTCATAATAATAAGACTAACAATAATAACACAATAATAATAATGCTAATAATATCAATAATATTAGAATTGATAATACCAATAAATTTTTAAATGATAATACTAGTAATAATAATGATAATATCGTAAATTATTTTTAATGATCGTTTTGTTGATAATAATATCTATCATAATGACAATAATACTAATTAATGATTATAATAATGATTATAATAGTAATAATAATAATAATAATACAATAACAATAATAATAATCATAAGAAAAATAATATTAATAATAGTAATACTAATAAAAATGATTTACTACCTTAAAGGATCAAAAAGATAACAATTTGTCGAAGCCGAGACTCGAACCCACGACCACCCTCTAACCTGCTTACAACACCCTGCCACTCCTCCAATTTCATATTTCTATTTTAATACCTCAAGTTAAACAAATAACCCGTAATAAATTCTGTTATCTCTTTCTTCGTCACTCAATTCAATCGACCCCAGAGTTATTGAATTTCTTGTTTTGGAATTTGAAAATGAATCAACAACAACTCGTAATAAGTGAATTTAAATTAATAGATTAAAAAAAATTAAAAGTAGAACCAGGTTGCTGTTCGTCTCAGCAAAAAAAAAAAAATTGATATCGAATTAGAGGCCGTTTTGATTAAAGTTTATAACATGAAAGAGATTGTAAATCACCATTAGAAACTTCCTGGATCAACAATTAATCCTAAAACATAAAAACGGATTCGAATTGGCCAAGAACAATTTAGTTGACTTTTATTTCAAAAACCTTTGACTCCGAAATTTGAGATATATAAAAGGAATTGGAAGTTGAGATTTCACAAATCATTTAAGTGAACGATTCCTAACCACTTTGCATTAATACTTTTTCGAAATTGTTTCAAAATCCAAGTTTTTGATTTAAAGGTAATAAGAACAGGGAACCGTCTGTTTTTCTTAAATTTCGAAGGAAATCATCAAACAAAAAGATGCTGTAATTGATATTTGATAATTGTGGTGTAAGATTCGAATGGGTAGTTGCCCAATAATACTAGTAAATGGCTTGATTTATGGAATTAGGGTGTCGTCGGGAATAATTCAATCAGACAAGAATAAAAAAAATCATAAAGCCGATATGGATCTGTACTGGATTTGCCTGCATTTGTAAATTGATATGGACTGAAACCAAATTAGAGACAAAATACAAAAATTAGATATAGTGTGATTGCAACTAGAACTGATTTCGATTCCTTGAGTATATATACGTATTTATTTATATTTGTATATGTATATACAGTATTCATTCAAATATATAAATCTGTATAGGTAATTGATATATACGTACTGTATTTTGTATAAATATATATATCTGTATATGTAAATGATTATTATCTATATTAATAAATGTATACATGTATTATTAGTAATTATTAATACTAGCATTACGTATATAAAGAATAATAATAATAAAATTAATACTAATAATAATAATATCAATAATTCTAGTAACTAATAATTAATAAATAATAATACTAATAATATTAATAATGATTTTGTTATAAAAATGACAAATAAATAATAATATTATTGATAATAATGATTATTAATGATAATGTTCATAGTAATAATAATAATATTGATATTGTTATTAATAACATACTAATACAAATATTAACCACAAAATAATAATGTTTAATAATAAGACTAATATTAATCGTAATAACTATCGTTATAACTTTACCACTAGTTGTATAATGATGATATTAACAATAATAACAATAATTCAAATGTATCAAATTTCAGTATTATAATTTTAATAATATTAATAATACTAATATTAATGTTAATAATAATAATGAATGTAGTAATAACATTAGTATAACAATTCTATTTTAAACTTGTAATTAATTTGATATAATATTTAATAAGTACGTAATATATATATTACATAATATCTTTTATCATATATTGAATATTTATAAATTATACATATTACTATATATATTCTTACTTATATATAGATTTCATAAATATATTTATTCACAGCAACCCAATTATTCTGTTCATCAGTTTACATTTTTAATTTCAAATTATTAAATTGTATTTTATTATTTCAAACTATTATATATATATATATATATATATATATATATATATATATATATATATATATATATATATATATATATATATATATATATTTAATTTTTATATGTATATATATAGATATATTTACCTATATATATGCACAGTTATTTATGTATCTATATATATTTATTTGTAACAAATTGTTCGTGAATCGTCGGTAATAGTCAAAGGTCAAATGCATTTATATAAAGTAGTTCAAACATTCTAAGATTCAATCTAATACACTTTGCTTATCGTGTCGAAATCATATAAAGAGTAAGGTTTAAATTTGTTCGGAAATTTCCTAGTCGTCACACACATCTAATGCCAATGATATACTGTGTAAATGAAATACTTTCAGAAAGGTATCTACATCGTTCAAGCCACAATCAACACCATTCTTCCAGATGATCTTTGGTACTACATTGCCTGCAAGAAATATAATAAGAGTGCAAAACCGGTTACCCCGAACTATGATCTTACTTTGGACATTGATCAGCTACTAGCTTTGGAACGCAAGTGTAATGCATGTACAGATAAGCCGCAACCTGTAATCAGGTGAATTGCAAATAAGTATTAAAACTTATGCTAACAGATTGATTTATGGTTTTGTAAATCTTTAATTATATAAATATTTTTATACATAATAGGTTTAAAGTGCCAATCCGTGTAGAAAATCCATTTGGCACTGCCTCTTTTACAGTTTTTGAAACGGTTGTGAAGAAGTTTGTTACCAAAACAGCATATCAGTTAATGAAGGAGTTGTCTGAAGATGATGATTATCCGGATGAGTTTGAAGCTTTGTTAGAGAAGACCCTACTTTTTAAGATAGAGGTCACTAATTACAACAACGACCGGGGTATTCGCAATTACACCGTGAAAAATGCTACCGATGACCCTGAATATTTAGAAATCTTTGAAACTTTCAAGGTAACATTTTATACTATAACATTGCTTTCTAATTATATAATGGGTTTAGTATTGATATTCTATTTAACTAATCAATACTAATCAAATGAGTAATATGAATTAGGTTGATCATCCATTTCAATTTGAAGATGTTGAGTTCGAACCATCATCTTTGACACAGACTTATTTAGTTAATGTATGATTACTTATTTTTGATTACCTTCATTATTCATTAACAGTATTAAACTAATTAATTTTTACATTGTAGTGTGGTTCTAATGCTTCTGCTATTGGTAGTCGGACCATCGATCTAAGTGACGATATTGGTTTTAGCCCCCCACTGAAAAAAAATCAAACAAGAACTGTTAACTACTCCCGGATCTATGAAGTCTTCAACTTCCAAGGTAAAATGGTCCGATAGTTGTGAGAAACAACCCTAAACCCAATCAACATTGAAACTATTGTAGAATGTTAATTTTGAATATTTAATTTGTGCCACCGATCAGCAACGGCATGTAAAACATACAATAGTTTAACTTTCGGTACTATTTTGTGATGGTATAAGTTTAAACCCATTAAGCTCCACCATCATATTCAAAACAATGTTTTCTACTTTCGTTGTAACATAAACCTTTTATGTGGTTTCCAATTATCTGTTACATAGTTTTTATTTACTGATATTCCGTTTTAAAAAAACTAACATAAGAATTCATATGAAATTACAAGTGTAAACATACTTAAAAATGTTTACTACCCATAGTTACTTTATATTATCTTTGAATAGTTGTTATCTTTTATACTTTATCATTTAATCATAAAATAATGGTTACTTATTAGTGGTTAAACAATTTATTAGTTTATTTGATCTTAAATATTATTCAAAAAATTATTCATAATTAGTGGTTACTTTTATTTTATTCTTTAACCATAATAAGTGGTGGAACATTTTATTATAAGTAATTGTTAATATATGCATTTTAAATACTTCCATTACAAAAAATAACTCTTAAAATTCTTTACATATTTTTTAAAAAAATATTGCTGACCATTTTTAGACAAATTTCCAATTTAATCTCTAATTTAATTAAAAAAAATTGGAGCTTTGTACCCAGACACGTGCTAACCTATACCATTAATTATGATTAGACTTGCTTCCTCTCACGTCGATTCATAGCACCCAAAATCAACTTCCAAAGAAAGTTGTCAATCACCATATTTGAAGCACAGATTTGGTCATCTTCAATCTTCTTCTAAACATACTTCACTCAAGAACCCAAAATTACACAATAAACATTAGCAAAAACCTCCATCCTTCTTTCTTTAAAAAATATACAATAAATGGAGGGTCTTAAAATAGCATTATGGAAGCTCTACCTACGGACATGCTGGTCAAAATATTATCAAGAGTTGGGCGACATTCATGTCAGTAGTTGTTCTTAGCAAAGACTGTTTGCAAAGATTTTTTAAAGGTCTCCTTTGATCCTTTGGTTTATAAACGACTTTGCTTAGATATATTTCCTATCATACATTTTGGAAACCCTAAATTAACAGCATTGTTGAATCGTTATTTTTTCTATGGAAACCCTAATTGTAACAACCCAACCCTCATTATACCAAAAACACGACACAAAAAAATAAATATTTCCTGGACAGACCATCTGGACGGCGTCCAGAATTCTGGACGGCGTCCAGCCTTTAATACTGGGACGGCGTCCAAGGATTTGGGACGGCGTCCCAATGAACTGCCAGGGACTGATCTGTCCCGTTTTACACGTGTGCAAAAAAAAACGACTCCCGACACTTTTCAGCGAAACCAATTATCACATCACATCAATATATGTAAAACTAAGAGATTCCCACAATAAAACCAAGTTTACATCACCGGGCCCACAACGACCCGTTTTATAATTTCGTTCAAAAATATAAGTTTCGACCACAAAAGTTTAAATACCAAACGACACTTAGAGCATGGTGTTTGGGGTTAAACTACCCAAATCTTGGCCGAACTTTCCCCAAAAGCTAGAACCCCCGAGAGCCACTAGTCCAAGCGAATACCTTTGCCCTTATCCAAGCCGGATCCTAAAAAGGTAAACAACGAGAGGGTAAGCTTACGCTTAGTGAATGCAATAATTATACATATACATATATAACCTACTTACTTGCAATCACGTACACAATTACCTCATACATACAAGCAATATAAATAACATACCAACGGAAGGTACAATGCTAAATCCCCAAGACCACAAGCTAGCACGAACAATAGCATATATAACCCGAATAATATAAATGCCACACAACAAACACATAACCATGGTTAACCAATAGTACAAAGGAATGGTACTTCAAATTTCCCATCGGTGTTCCTAACAACCGTTAGCGTACAACGAATTATAACACTAACCCCGGAGTGGTATCGATCGCCCGAACTTTAAACCCACCCGTCACGTGTAATGTGGTATCGAACGCCCGAACTTTAAACCCACGCTACACGCGCACACACATACATGACATAGCATCGAACGCCCGAACTTAAATCCATATCATATATTGACCCGATGTGGTATCGACCGCCCGAACTTAAACCCACATCAAATCTCGTACAAGTAAATACATTATATACACACATATATAATCATTCCACTCACCTTGTCGTCTAGGCGAGATTTCCTATAACAACTTGAATCCTTCAAAGCGAGTCACCTAACACAATTAACTCTCAATTAATACACATAGTAAGTCGGACTTTCCACCAACTAGCCTAACTAGTGCATTTATGACCCAAATGGGTATTTATGACCCGTTTGCCCTAAAATCGCCAATTTAAGGTCCAACTCCTCAACAAATCACTAAAGACTAATAATTAAGGTTCTAAGACTCTCATCATACATAACTAGGGTGTTTTCATACCCATTTTAAACCGCTAGGTCAAACTCACCCATTTTACCCATTTCAAGTCAACCATGAACCCTAATAACACTATCAACTAACAACACAAGTGAGCTAGTGATTTATTAAACCTTTAAGACTCCTTAACACCAATTATGACTTTGAAACCCTAGGTTAGTAAGTCTTGAGTCTTTCATGAACCATCTTTACCCAAAATCCCCAAAATCATCACATATGGGTTTTATGTTCAACCCTAACCCAAACCCTAACCATTTAACACTAATTAAGTAAGAAAATGGAGATTAGGACTTACCACCACTATCACCGTGTAGCTAGCGACTGGATGAACAACTTTACAACGCGAGCTAAGACCCGAAAATAACTTCTTCCTCCTTTGCTTGAGCTCTCTCACTCTAGGAATCACTCTCTCTCTCTCTATAATGAAGTGAAGAAGATGAGGTTGGTGTAAGTGGAGTAATGACTCCCCCAAAACTGACCTAAAGGCCTTCAATTCGTTCCAAGAGTGAAAATACCAAAATGCCCTTTAAAATATCTAAAAAACCCAAACTGGCCCGTCAGTGCTTCTGGACGGCGTCCCAAAATCCGGACGACGTCCAGCCCTTAAAACTTGGACGGCGTCCCAAATGCTGAACAAAAACGGATGTTACAACTCTCCCCCACTTGAACCGGATTGCGTCCTCGCAATCCACGCAGCATGACACGCAGGAAGATAAACCAACACAAACCCTTCAGGTTCCCACGTAAACTCGGAACCTTTATTACGACGCAATTGGACTTTAAAGTCCTCACCTCTTTGTTATGCAACATTTTCACCTTTTTATCAAGTATAGCAATCGGCTCTTCGACATACTCCAACTTGTTGTTTAACTTGATCTCATCTAGTGGCATCCATGAAGAATCATCCGCAAGACACTTACAGAGATGGGAAACATGAAATGTATTATGGATCCCCGCAAGCTCTTGGGGTAATTCCAACCGATAAGTAACTTCACCAACACGAACCAAAATCTTAAATGGCCTAATAAACCGAGGAGCTAACTTTCCCCGTTTTCAAAACCGAATAATACCCTTCCATGGCGAAACCTTAAGCATCACCATATCGCCTTCTTCAAATTCGATCGGTCGCCTACGTTTATCGACGTAAGACTTTTGTCTATCTTGCGCCGCCTTTAAACGAGCCCGAATCATATCAATTTTGCTATTTGTCTCCAATACCAAGTCGGTGCTCCCGACTTCCCTTTGACCCACATCACCCCAACAAATCGGGGTTTGACACCTCCTACCGTATAACATCTCATATGGTGGCATTCCAATACTAGAGTGAAAACTATTATTGTACGAGAATTCCACCAATGGCAAATGTTCGTCCCAACTACCGCCAAAATCAATAATACACGCACGTAACATATCCTCTAATGTTTGATTCGTACGTTCAGTTTGACCATCCGTTTGAGGATGATACGCCGTACTCATATTCACCCTCGTACCCATGTCTTCATGAAACTTTTTCCAAAATCAAGAAGTAAAACGTGTGTCCCGATCCGAAACAATAGACGCGGGAACGCCATGTCTCGATATCACCTCTTTAATGAACATCTTCACGAGTGCCTCCGACGAAATTGCTTCTTTAATAGGAAGAAACAACGCACTCTTTGTCAATCTATCGACAATCACCCAAATAGTGTTAAATTGGGTTCTTGCCATTTTTGGCAACTTGGTAATAAAATCCATGGTAATATGCTCCCACTTCCACATCGGAATTTCTAGCGGTTGCAACTTACCATACGGCTTTTGGTGTTCGGCTTTAACTTACAAACACGTGACGCATTGCTCAACATACTTAACAACGTCACGTTTCATGCCCGGCCACCAATAATCTTTCTTCAAATCATGGTACATCTTTGTCGCACCCGGATGTATGGAATACTTAGACTTGTGTGCCTCATCAAGAAGCACCTTTCAGAAATCACCCATCTTAGGCACCCACACTCTTTCTTGAAAAGACAATAAACCACGCGAACCCATCGTAATGAATTCCGATTGCCCCACAATTTATTCTGCATGCTTGTTGTGAACGTAAGCCTCTATTTGAATCACACCAAGTTTTTCAAAAAAATCGTTAGTAATAATCATACGTAACAATCCCAATCGTAACGCCGGGTGGTGACTCTTACGGCTTAACGCATCCGCGACCACATTCGCTTTGCCCGGATGGTAAAGTATCTCACAATCATAATCCTTCACCACATCCATCCATCTACGTTGACGATAATTCAAATCCCGTTGATCAAAAAGATGTTTCAAACTCTTGTGATCCGAATAAATCGTACACTTGACACCATACAAGTAATGGCGCCAAATTTTCAAAGCATGGACCACCGCCGCTAATTCGAGATCATGAGTCGGGTATCTCTTTTCATGTTCCTTTAATTGGCGAGAGGTATAAGCGATGACTTTACCTCGTTGCATTAGAACACACCCGATCCCATTCAAAGAAGCATCACAATAGACCGTCATAGCATCTACACCTTCCGGCAATACTAAGACCGGAGCTTTGCACAATTTCTCTTTCAACAATTGAAAAGCGATTTCTTGCTCGTTCTCCCAATTGAATCTCGTATTCTTCCTTATCAACTTAGTTAATGGCGAAGCAATCTTGGAAAAGTCTTGGATAAACCGACGATAGTAACCGGCCAATCCGAGAAAACTTTGGATTTCCGTAGGCGTAGTCGGTCGTCCCCAATCCTTCACCGTCTCTATCTTCCCCGGATCCACTTGAATACCATCCTTGTTCACAATATGGCCAAGGAATTGAACCTCCCTTAGCCAAAATTCACATTTTGAGAATTTAGCATACAACTTCTCTTTTCTCAACGTCTTCAATACTTCGCGCAAGTGGTGTTCATGTTCCGTCATGCTCTTAGAATAGACAAGAATATCGTCAATGAACACAATTACTGACTTGTCCAACATAGGTTGGCACACTTGGTTCATAAGATCCATGAATGCCGCCGGTGCATTCATAAGACGAAAAGGCATAACCACAAATTCAAAATGCCCATAACGAGTACGAAAGGCCTTTTCTCGATATCTTCCTCACGGACCCGCATTTGATGATAACCGGACCGTAGGTCAATTTTAGAGAAGTACGTAGCGCCTTGAAGTTAGTCGAATAAATCGTCAATCCTAGGTAACGGATAACGATTTTTGATCGTCACTTTATTTAACTCCCGATAGTCGATACACATCCGCATACTTCCATCCTTCTTTTTCACGAATAAAACTGGAGCACCCCATGGCGAAGCACTCGGTCGAATAAAACCCTTCTCAAGTAACTCTTGAATTTGATTCAACAATTCTTGTATTTCCATTGGTGCTAAACGATAAGGAGTTTTAGCAACGGGAGTAGCTCCCGGAACCAACTCAATGCGAAATTCAACTTGTCTTTCCGCCGGAACACCCGGTAAATCATCCGGAAAAACATCTTCAAATTCACTTACCACCGGAATTTCACGAATGGGGGGTGGCTCATCACGAGTATCAACAACATGGTCAAGGAAAGCCATGCCACCACTAACAAAGAAATGACGTGCCCGTGCAAAAGTGCATACCGGTACAAGTCTTCTACGTTTATCACCATGAATGATTAACTCTCCCCCACTTGGGGTCTTCACACGAATAGCTTTTTCATGGCACGCAATATCGGCACTATTATGATCGAGCCAATCCATACCAACCACGATATCAAAATCACCCAACGTCATCGGAATGAGATTAATTTTAAAGTTCTCGGATCCAAACACAACATTACAATTTTTCCACACATCAACCACTAGCACCGTCTTGCCATCTGCTATTTCGACTTCTACCGGACGACTTAACTTAGCTAACGGTTTATTAAGTTTAGGCACAAATTTTGGAGACACAAACGATAAATTTGCACCGCTATCAAATAGAATCCTTGCCGGATTTGAGTTAACCATGAAAGTACCTGAAACGACTTCATTGGATTGCTTGGCTTCGTCATTGGTCATCAAATAATTACATCCGCTAGCCGACCCCGCCGCCTTCTCCATTCTCTTAACTTGATCATTTCGGAGTTCGGGGCACTCCGACTTTCGGTGCCCTTCTTGTTGACAATTGAAACATGTGATCACATTAGTACGCGGTTTTGGGCAATCACGAGAGTAGTGACCTTTTTGCCCACAATTGAAACAAGTGACCATGTGACCACTAGAAGCACCCTTCTTTACACTACCCACACTTTTGGAAGCTCCTTTACTCTTCTTGTTCGAAAAATTAGAAGCTTCAAACTTTCATTTACTTGGCGCATAACTAACCGGACTCGGAGCTTGCGCTTCAAACCCCTTCGCCACCGCCAAAAGCTTAGCAAAAGTCTCAACATGACCAATACTAATTTTACCCTTCAAATCATCTCTAAGGGTCGCATGAAAGTCTTCCATTAACAATTGATCATTCCCCACATACTCGGGGCAAAAGCTCGCCTTAGCGAGAAAGTTGGTTTTGAGAGTGTTTAGTTCCAAAGACCCTTAACGCATGTTCCTTAACTCGTTGTGCAATTTGGAAAGATCCTCTTGCGTACGATATTCAAGGAAAAACTCCTTCTTGAAATCCGCCCAAGATAACCCTACAAAAGCCGCATCACCCACCATATCAATCTTGCCATCGAGCCAATCTTTAGCATGGCCCCTTAACAAACTAGTAGCAAGCCTTGTTTTCTTTTCGGGAGGGCACTTGGTTGTGCGAAAACAACCTTCAACATCAGAAATCCAATCCGCACTCTTCATAGGGTCGGGATCCCCGTGAAAGTGAGGAGGCTTAGTTGCCAAGAAGTTCTTATAGCTAAACTCCAACTCGCCCACATTTTGAGGTCTAGGAAACCTCCTTTCAACTTCTTCTTTAACAGCATTAGTCATCCGTTCTTGAATCATATCGACAATTTGTTCCGAAACCGACTCTTCGAATATTTGTTTAAACCTTCGTGAGAAAACCGAAACATAGTTTTCTAAAGCGGTCTCAATCTTGGTAGTCATCTCATCTTCCTCCACATGAGAGGGACCACCATTGCCATTCGTATTCGTTCCGTTTCTCGTCTTCATTCTAAAGATTAAAAATGGATTAGACATCACCAACAATTTAATACACATATATACCTATGCATATGACCGCACACACACCACATCTAGCTCGATACTTGTCGCACATCCTTGCTTGACTTGACTTGCAACCGTAATAGTGGTCGCGACTCACTATTACGCTCACATGCCGTGCCATGCTCAAACGTATCACAACCATCTTGTTCGATGTTTAAAACAATAACACACGATTAGTAACATCATAACATAGCATAGTTGTCCACTTATGCATCAAAGAACTAATCAAACCCCGCACTGACCCATAGTCCTACAAGTCCCGCATATAATTCCACAACACAAAAGTCTAAGTCTAGGCGCCTATCTCAAGTCACCTAAATCCCTTAGACCATGCTCTGATACCACTTGTAACAACCCAACCCTCATTATACCAAAAACATGACCCAAAAAAATAAAAATTCCTGGACAGACCATCTGGACGGCGTCCAGAATTCTGGATGGCGTCCAGCCTTTAATACTGGGACGGCGTCCAAGGATTTGGGACAGCGTCCCAATGAACTGCCAGGGACTGATCTGTCCCGTTTTACACGTGTGCAAAAAAAATGACTCCCGACACTTTTCAGCGAAACCAATTATCACATCACATCAATATATGTAAAACTAAGAGATTCCCACAATAAAACCAAGTTTACATCACCGGGCCCACAACGACCCGTTTTACAATTTCGTTCAAAAATATAAGTTTCGACCAAAAAAGTTTAAATACCAAACGACACTTAGAGCATGGTGTTTGGGGTTAAACTACCCAAATCTTGGCCGAACTTTCCCCAAAAGCTAGAACCCCCGAGAGCCACTAGTCCAAGCGAATACCTTTGCCCTTATCCAAGCCGGATCCTAAAAAGGTAAACAACGAGAGGGTAAGCTTACGCTTAGTGAATGCAATAATTATACATATACATATATAACCTACTTACTTGCAATCACGTACACAATTACCTCATACATACAAGCAATATAAATAACATACCAACGCAAGGTACAACGCTAAATCCCCAAGACCATAAGCTAGCATGAACAATAGCATATATAACCCGAATAATATAAATGCCACACAACAAACACATAACCATGGTTAACCAATAGTACAAAGGAATGGTACTTTGAATTTCCCATCGGTGTTCCCAACAACTGTTAGCGTACAATGAATTATAACACTAACCCCGGAGTGGTATCGATCACCCGAACTTTAAACCAACCCGTCACGTGTAATGTGGTATCGAATGCCCGAACTTTAAACCCACGCTACAAGCCCACACACATACATGACATGGCATCAAACGCCCGAACTTAAATCCATATCATATATTGACCCGATGTGGTATCGACCGCCCGAACTTAAACCCACATCGAATCTTGTACAAGTAAATACATTATATACACACATATATAATCATTCCACTCACCTTGTCGTCTAGGCGAGATTTCCAATAACAACTTGAATCCTTCAAAGCGAGTCACCTAACACAATTAACTCTCAATTAATACACATAGTATGTCAGACTTTCCACCAACTAGCCTAACTAGTGCATTTATGACCCAAATGGGTATTTATGACCCATTTGCCCTAAAATCGCCAATTTAAGGTCCAACTCCTCAACAAATCACTAAAGACTAATAATTAAGGTTCTAAGACTCTCATCATACATAACTAGGGTGTTTTCATACCCATTTTAACCCGCTAGGTCAAACTCACCCATTTTACCCATTTCAAGTCAACCATGAACCCTAATAACACTATCAACTAACAACACAAGTGAGCTAGTGATTTATTAAACCTTTAAGACTCCTTAGCACCAATTATGACTTTGAAACCCTAGGTTAGTAAGTCTTGAGTCTTTCATGAACCATCTTTACCCAAAATCATCACATATGGGTTTTATGTTCAACCCTAACCCAAACCCTAACCATTTAACACTAATTAAGTAAGAAAATGGAGATTAGGACTTACCACCACTATCACCGTGTAGCTAGCGACTGGATGAACAACTTTACAACGCGAGCTAAGACCCGAAAATAACTTCTTCCTCCTTTGCTTGAGCTCTCTCACTCTAGGAATCACTCTCTCTCTATAATGAAGTGAAGAAGATGAGGTTGGTGTAAGTGGAGTAATGACTCCCCCAAAACTGACCTAAAGGCCTTCAATTCATTCCAAGAGTGAAAATACCAAAATGCCCTTTAAAATATCTAAAAAACCCAAACTGGCCAGTCAGTGCTTCTGGACGGCGTCCCAAAATCCGAACGGCGTCCAGCCCTTAAAACTTGGACGGCGTCCCAGGCCTTTGGACGGCGTCCCACATGCTGAACAAAAACGGATGTTACACTAATATGATTTATCGAAAGGGTTTAATCTGTTATTTTAATAGTCACTATAACGAGTTAGGGCTTCTTTTATTAAAACAAGCTTCGGATATGAAAGTATTAGAAGCTGTTTATGTTTATGGTTTGATAATGTTTGCTAAGCACCAAATACAGTTTAGGGGTATCGGTTTATAAATCCTAATTCAAACATTCCCACCCTTACCTGATTTGATTGTTGCGGTTAGAAACCGGGTTTTTGCTATGCTAGCCAGGTTATGGTTGTTTAACCGCCAACCTTTTGAGAACGTGAGAAGGAGGTGCCCTAACTTAGCCCACCAAGGTTATTTTCCAGATGCACATGGCTGGGATCAAGAATTGCAACCACCCGAGTGCATGTCGTGTTTCTGGGCTTATGAGTTGGGGGTTTTTGTTCACCGCTTTCGTTATCAATAGGTGTATTAAAAATTATGGACATATTTTCTACTAAGTTGTGAAAAAGTTTGGTCATATTTTATATTATAAGTTATGGACATTAATGAAAAATTAATTTAATATCACAAATATCACTTTGTGTATATTTCTTCTATCGTTCATTTATGTTATAATGTGCAATGTGGATGTATATCTAATAGTATGAATACTAAAAAGAAAATATTTCATAATTAATACCATAGGACTAACAATTATTAGATTTTATTACTTACATCCCACAAAACAATTAAGTGGTAAATAATAAGAACTTTTATACTTACTCACACTTATAAGTACTACATTTTGGGTTAAACGTATTTGAACAATATGTTTGAAAATATCAATACTACATTTTTATGTTTTAGTCATTTGTTGTTATTGTAATCTATTCTAATTAAATGGCTTAGTTGTTGGGCTTATACATGACCTTTAATTATTATTTTGTTGGTTATTGGACTTTGAAACCTACATCCCTTAACCTGTAACTTACATAATTACAATAGATTAAATTTACTTTTAGAATAGATTATAAAATATAAATCTATGAAAAAAGTTACACAATAACATAAATAATAATTGGAGATCATAAATCCAACATGAATTTTACTTCTTCCACATGAATTGTCTAAACTACCCTTAATGAAATGCTTACACAAATTATTTAAAACTTTATAAGAGTTAAATTATGATAGGACATTTTGAGAAATACACATCAAAATGGAGTGGAAGAAGTAAATTGTGTGTTGGAAAGACTAAAGTTTAAAAGTTTGACTAAAAAACCATGATTACCTTAGACTTATCCCTACTAATAGGGTTTTAGTTCATGTTACCAATAAAACAATTAACAAAATAAACATGCCTTTACCTGTTGGATTTAGACACTAACCACTTTTACAAAATTTGAAATTTGAAATTATCAAACATGAATAAATGGATCAACTAAAATCATCTTCAAGAATCAAATTTTCAGCATCTCTTTCATAAAATAAACTTGAAATGGATAGGGTTTTGAGAAGATCATCACGTAACAATCAATCAAAACTAAAAGAAACAAATAGTAGTAACGAAGAACTTATCAACAAGAGAAAACAACCATTAGGGGATTTTGAGGTTGATATTAATGGATCAAATCCAGGTAATGCTTACCTGACTTATGAACTTACATTAACATTTTAAATTTTTTGCATTTCTTGATAATGAATCAATTGTAAATGTTATTTCACTTCTATCGTTCTTAGGAAACTCCTCCACTGCAAAGAGAATTGTTAGTAACATTATAAGGAAACACATAAATCAGACAAAACTAAACACAACAATTGGGCAACAATGCACCCCATCCAGTTTAATACTAACATGTGGTTTTGCTATTAATACTTTAGTTATGTGGTAGCGTTGGTTTAAATATGTATATAATTTTCCGGTGTAGATTTTAAGTAAACATGAATTATTTGTTGATTCGGATTTAACCAACACAATTGGAACAACGTTTCTGAATTCATCTAGAACACAATTTACATCAAGCGTCAGTAAAGAAAACATGTTTCAACAATCGTCATATAAAGAGGGTGAATGTTCACATACCATTGCAACTCCGGCACCAAAAACACCAAGTCTTAGATTAGGAAATCCATCACTTACAAATAGTGACCAACGTGAATGTACATCGGATAGTGTATCCAAAGGTAATTATATTGGAGGAATGTTATATTTGCTTTTACCTTAAATTATTAAAATTGTCATAATTAGTGTTTAAAATGTATTTTTAGATGCACGGTCAAAGCGAAAAAATACCAACAAGCATTGGAGGCGAAATATTACACCAATTGCTTTCGACATTGAACAACCGATCTCCAATGATTTTCAAAAATCATCATTCAAGGGAATTTCTAACGGTTCTCATTTTGATTTTTTTAACATTTGTTCACTTATTATATATTTGAAAAGATAAACTAATTAATTGTTAGTTTTGACAGATTATGTTGATTACGGAGATCTTACGTATATATGTTCTGCTTGCGGTGCTAAATTGTGGCTTAAATAGACTAAACGTGGGAAACTGAATCAATGTTTTACTGTAGCAGAGTCACTATGTTGTCAAAAAGGTAAAATCGCGCGAGTTCACCAAGTCTCCTCCTAAATTAATTTGGGATCTATATAACAACAAGCATCCAAAAAGTAAACATTTCCTTGAGAATATTAGACAGTACAACATGATTTTTGCATTTACTTCCATAGGTGGCAAGGTGGATAATCGATTCAACAATAATCGTGGCCCTTATACATTTCGTATGAGTGGACAAAATTTTCACCAGTATGGAGGTTTATTACCAAATATTGGTCAAAAACCCAGATTCGGATAGTTATACATATATGATACTTCAAATGAAGCCAATAACAGGAAAGAAGCAATCAGGTATGATTAGTCTAATTCATATATTGTAACATCACATAATAGGAATACTAAAAACAAATTCAGAATATTAACAGGTTAATTTGTTTGTGTTTGACTTAATAACATCAGGAAAAACAAGACAAGTCAACGTCTTCACGTTATTCACTAGACGAGGATCTCATTGTTCAAATAATGCAAGTTCTCGGTGAACATAATCCTCTGGTCAAGACTTTTTGGATGGCCCGTGAACGGTTTAAAGATGATCCTGATATGCAGTTGAAAATTAAATTAATTGGTAGACGAACCAAATTTGCACGTAATTATAATCTACCAACGGTTGATGAAGTTGCAGCACTTATTGTTGGTGATATCAATGTATCTTCCTTTGACGAAAGGGATATATTAATTGAGAGTCACGTTGAAGGATTAAAAAGAATCTCTGAGCTTCATCCTGAATATTTAGCTCTACAATATCCACTTCTGTTTATTTATGCAGAAGATGGGTACCGTGCAGACATACTTCATCGTGATGTCGATGTCTACGAGCATACCACATGGAAGAAAAAAAGGGTTACTATGCGTGAATTTTTTGCATATAAACTTCAGGAACGTGCTGTACCCACACTTGTGCACTTGGGTCGTAAGTTGTATCAACAATTCGTAGTAGATGCTTACACTATGATTGAGGCAGAAAGAATATCATACATAAGGAAGAATCAAAATATTCTAAGAGCTGATACTTTCACCAACATAATGAATGCATCGTTATCGGGTAATGCGGTGAATAGTATGATGGGCAATATGATAAAACTTCCTTTCTCATTCACGGGTAGTGCTAGATATATGATTGAGAATTATCGTGATGCTATGGCACTTTGTCGTGTATTTGGCTATCCCGACTTATTTTTAACTTTTACATGTAATCCAAAGTGTCCCGAAATCACAAGAGAATTGGACGGTACAGGTTTTAAACCAGAAGACAAATATGCTTTGTGTGCAAGGATGTTTAAAATGAAGCTCGACCAACTGATGAAAGATATAAGGAAAAAAAAGATTTTTGGTACTTTGAAAGCAGGTTTGACTAATAACTTTTATCTACTTTACCAATTTCATTATGTGTTAAATTGATTTTTTTATATTTAATGTTTACATACTATGTCAATAACTACTAATATACAACACAATTTACATCATCCAATAATAGATAACTCCCTTATTAATAATTTGTTTCTTTATTTTTTTAGAAGTCTATACCGTGGAATTTCAAAAACGTGGTTTGCCTCATGCTCATATATGCTTATTCCTTGATGAAAGAAGCAAAATGCCACAACTAGAAGATGTAGATAAGTATATATGCGCTGAAATACCGGATGAAATCAACAAACCAGAACTGTATCAACTCGTGTCAGATTTAATGATACACGGCCCTTGTGGGGACAAGAATCCATCGTGCCAATGCACCGATACAGAAACCAAAAAATGTACAAAAAGGTTTCCAAAACCTTTCTCGGATGTCACAAAAACTGATCAAGACGGTTATCCAATCTACAGAATAAGGAATGACGGAAGAACGGTCAGAAAACAAGGTCACGATTTGGATAACAGCTGTGTGGTACCTTATAACCCTCAACTACTTAAAATGTACCAAGCACATCTCAATGTAGAGTGGTGTAACCAAATAGGTTCAATTCGATATTTGTTCAAATATATCAACAAAGGCAATGATAAGATTACAGCACATCTCTGTGATTAAGAAACTGATGAAATAAAACAATACTATGATTATCGATGTGTTTCATCTTGTGAAGCCATGTGGAGAATTTTCTCATTCGATATACATCATCATCGCCCATCAGTTATAAGACTGCTGTTCCATTTTGAAGGAGAACACCAAATCATTTTTGATGAAGATGAAGTAATAGAACAAGTATTAGAAAAACCATCTGTGAATACATCAATGTTTCTTGAATGGATGAAGTGTAATGGGTGCAACCAACAAGCACGTCAGTTGACTTACGTTGATTTCCCGACAAAGTTCATTTGGGACAAAGACAACAGGGTGTGGAAGTTGCGTAAAAGGAAAACCGGTGCAATTGGGCGTATTCATCATGTCTCACCAGCTGCTGGTGATCTTTTTTTATCTTAGAATTCTACTCAACAACGTTAAAGGTCCAACTTCGTATGAAGAAATCAGGACGGTAAATGGTATCCTATTTGATAACTTCAAAGATGCTTGCTACCATTTAGGTTTATTGGATGATGATAACGAGTATACAGAAGCTATTAAAGAGGCTTTTTTTGGGGAGGGTAGACATTTTGTTAGAAATTTTTTTGCACAACTACTGTTAACTAACACTATGAGTCGACCGGAAAATGTATTTGACAAAATATTTGAATTTTTGTCGGTAGATGTCGTTCATCCAAATAGAACATGTAATGATATTTACATTATATTATTCGATTTTTGTCAAATACAATATACTAATAAATCAAATGTAATTGATTGCAGGAACAAAAATTGGGATCGAACTTTTGAAAGATTTAACTTTACAAGAGATCGAAAGACTACTTCAACGTAATAGTAGTTCATTGAGAAATTTTAGTTCAATGCCTTTCACATATTATAATACAAGGAATATTTCTGAAAACCATCTTATTATAGATGAGCTCTCCTACGACAAAAGTACACTTGAAGTTGAACATGCAGATTTCATTACCAAGTTAACAACAGAACAAAAGGATGCATATGATCGGATAATAAAAGCTGTTGATGAAGGCACAGGAGCTGTGTTCTTTTTGTACAGTTATGGTGGTACTGGAAAAACATTTCTCTGGAAAACACTAACAGCTGCATTACGAAGTAAAGGAGAAATTGTTTTAAATGTTGCAACAAGTGGTATTGCAGCTTTATTGTTATCTGGAGGTCGGACAGCTCATTCACGTTTTAGAATACCACTTCAACCGACAGATGAGTCCTTTTGTACTATTAAGTCGGACAGCAATTTGGCTGAGCTCATTAGGAGGGCGAAACTTATTATTTGGGATGAGGCCCCGATGGTGAACAAGATGTGTGTTGAAGCATTGGATTGGTCTTTTCGTGATATATGCCGACAAATCAATCCTCATAGCATAGCATGGATACTCTATTTGGGGGTAAAATTGTTGTGTTTGGTGGTGATTTTCGACAAATTTTACCGATCATTCAAAAGGGTACAAGACAAGATATAATGGCTGCATCACTCAATTCCTCCTATTTGTGGGATTATGTTACTGTTTTGAAACTTACAGTTAACGTGAGATTAGGTGGTCTTGGTACGTCTTCAACTGATGCCGATACTAGAAAGTTTGCTGAATGGATACTAGAAATAGGCAATGGTAATGTCGGTGAATCCGAAGACGGAGTTTTTGATATTGAGATTCCACAAGATCTTTTGATAACAGATTCTGTTGATCCAATCGGTTCTATGATCTCAAATATTTATCCAGAATATCTTCTTAATCTTGCCAATCTACATTATTATCAACAACGTGCTATTCTTGCTCCAACTCATGAAGTTGTGGACATCATTAATGATAGAATGATGCATTGTATGGAAGGTGAAGAAAGGTCCTATTTGAGTTCAGATAGTAAATGTGCTTCACAAAGAGACACTGACTTTAATTCTGAACTATACAATACTGATTTCTTAAATAGTATTGAAGTTGGTGGATTACCAAAGCACAATCTAAGGCTGAAAGTTGGTGTACCAGTTATGTTACTTCGAAATGTTGATCAAGCAGGAGGTCTGCGTAATGGTACAAGGTTACAAGTTATTGAATTAGGGGAAAGAATGATCAAAGCCAAAATTTTAACCGGTTCAAATATGAGAATGATAACAGCTATATCACGTATGCTAATTGTTCCTACGGACAAGAGAATACCTTTCAAATTCCAAAGAAGACAATATCCGTTGTCGGTGTGCTTTACAATGACCATAAATAAAAGTCAAGGACAATCATTGGAGCATGTCGGTTTATTTCTTCCAACCGGTCTTTAGTCATGGACAACTATACGTTGCACTTTCTCGAGTAACCAATCGGCAAGGAATAAACATATTAATTCTAGACAATGATAATAAAATATCCAACAAAACCAAAAATGTTGTATTCAAAGAAGTGTTGCAACACTTATAGATTTAAGTTTAGAACTATGTTTAATGTTTTTTTTTTTGTTAAAAAATTAGAACTATGTTTGATTTTTATGAAATCTATTAACTATAATGTATGTTTAATGTTATTTTTGTTAAAAATTAGAACTATGTTTCATTTTTATGAGATCCATCAACAATTAATTACATATCATAACTTCTAAATGTTTGCATCAACATTTTTTAAAAACAACTACCAGTTGTTGCTACAAATAATGAAATAGCTATAATCATTAATCATAGAATAATCGAAACATTTACAAAAAATATTTGTTACACAAATTCAAATAAATTTATTTGGTGATTAAAAAATAAAAATTATATCTTTTGTTGATACTAATTTAATAAAAAATCTTTTATAATCAGTTATATTATATCCACCGTGCATCGCACGAGCTCAAAAAATCTAGTACTTCTATCTATTACGAGTACTATTCATTTAGCTATTGACAAATTCTTTCTTACAAACCTGAAAACGTGAAACTTATAGAACATTCAAAAAATGCATGCCAAAAACGTGGTTATTTTTTGTCGTTTGAGTCCGTCCAATTGTACTACGTAGTACTACGGAGTTTTATTATGCTATTCAAGATGTATAGAAGTCATGGTCATTGCAAGTAGCATCTTTGTTCAATTTGATTGTTACAATTGGTAGTAGAATTATATCGCTAGATCCAGTGGCGATTCCAAAATTATAACTCAATGAGGTCCGTTCAATTTTTTAGTATTAGTGGTAATTTACCTTCAAAAATACTATAAATTCGAAAATTATATGGGGTCCGAGTAGTTAAATTTAGTGGTGTCCTATACAATTTAAAAGAAAAACTATAAATTTGAAAATATTTAGGTCCTTCAGTTAATTTTAGTGGTGTCCTATATAATTTAAAAGTATTTTCTACTAAATACTTTCTCAAAAGTAAAAATATGGCTTTAATCGGCAAGTGGTGATAGAGGTTTAAAACCGAATCAACTTCCTTGTTGGTTAAAGTCATTAAAAGTTTATATGGGTCTTCGAGGGGTATTGGTTCGGGTACTATGATGTCGTAGCGTGGGGGTACGTGATAGTACTATATTTTACTACGAAATATGTTACAAATTACACAAGTTTTAATTATTTATTTACAAATGGGATATACTTAAACCTTGCTACAACACTATAGGCAGTGTACCTAATCGTAGAGTAGTATAGTTTTTAGTAAGTCCGGTTCGTTCCACAGGGAGCGGGCTTATTGCACACTATATTTTTAAACAACTATATTTGTGCAAAATATATATAATTATATATAATAATATATAAAAGGGGAGTTTACCGTTTAATGACCGGTTTGTCGATTTTATATTTTAAGCGAAGCGTAAAGTAAATGACGATATTTAACTAACAATATAAAATAAATAACAATAATTAAAATGACAATCAATAAAAGTACGAGGAAAAATGAAATAAAATATATTATGCTTATTTAAACTTCCGTAACTATGATGTTTGACGTTTTGATTTTAATTTATTGTCCTGGGTTAATTGTCCTTTGTCCTGGATGTATTTGAAACCTATCTGGTTTTTGTCCACAATAGTTCATCGATCATAATTATAAAATGCTCGGCAAATTTAACCTTATGCCCGAAGTCAAATATTCCAACTAACTGGGGATTCGAACTGTAACAAGGTCTTAATACTTTGCTTAATGAATACACCAGGTTATCGACTGTGTGTAAACCAAGGTTTTAATACTTTGTTAACAATTACACCAATTACCCTTGAATGTAATCCACCCCTGTTTTAATGAGTCCATTGACTATTAATCCATCCCCGTGTCCGGTTAAATGAACGATTATTCGTACATATAAATACCCCGCCCATCGTGTCCGATTAAGCGTATGTGGTTATATATAAATACGTCAAATTATAAGTTTGTATATTAAATTAACAAGGTATTGTTTAGTTAATATAAAACCCATTAATAGCCCGTAGTCTAATTTCCACAAGTGTCGTTCTTTTATTCAAACCCCAATTATGGTACAAAGCCCAATTACCCCGTCTTTAATATTTAGTCCAACATCATGATTACTTTAGCTCAAATAAGCATAATAATAACTTAAGTACGAGACATTAATTTAAAAGGAGAACATAGCTTACATTGATTATTTATCGCGTAGTGTTACACGGACAGAACTCCGACTTTAAAACCCGTAAAATAACCTTTACATCACTCGAACTAATCTAATATAACACTAATCTATATTATATATATATATATATATATATATATATATATATATATATATATATATATATATATATATATATATATATATATATTATATATATTATATATTTATTTATTTATTATCTTACGGAGTATTATTATTATTATTATGTTCTTTTTACTCGCAGAATTCGTGAGATTTTATAGGCATTCTGAAATTTTTGTGCTCCGCGAGTCGCGGCACTTGGTGCCTGAGAACTCCGCGAGTCGCGGGGAAATGGAATACAGCTCACACCCTTTTGGATTTTCTTTGCCGACGTTTTATATATATAAATATAAAATATAAATAATTAATATAATTATTTATATATTATATTATATTCTTGTGCATAGTAGACTTATAATTTTTAGTCCGTTGCGTCGCGCGTTGAGAGTTGACTCATGTTCCGGTTCCGGATTTTCGAACGTCCTTGCATACAATTTAATATCTTGTACTTTGCGTTCCGCAACTTGTACTCTTGTCATTTTTAGACGTTTCTTATCAATAAATTGAACCACTTGGATTGTATCTTGTACATTTGAGTTTTTTGGTCATTTGCGTCTTCAAATCGTCGTTTTCGCCTTTTGTCTTCGCACTTTATTTAATATAAACGATTACAACTTAAAATAGGACAATTATAACTAAATAATTTACATATTGGAAGGATATTGCTATTAAATATATGTTCATTTGGAGCACTATCAAATATCCCCACACTTGAACGTTGCTTGTCCTCAAGCAATACATAACTTGAAATAATATAATACATCACAAATCACTTCTTTATTCTTCACACTTTGTACATCAGTGATTTTGATATGGTGGTATAAACAATGATAGTAACAATAGAACCATGGTTAAAGGTGGGTGTGTCATACACAGTTGCCTCGGGTTTAGGTCAACGACACTTACAATCAAATAGCCGATTTACTTTCGGTTTCTAAAGCAAAGTGCACATTTGAAAGGCAGTTTACAGTCCCACATGACTATGAAAATGTAGATCCGTAAGGAAATTGGATCTTTATGAAAATATTTGATCTTTTGAAAATTCAATCTAGTTTTTACCCTAGATAAGTTTTCCGGAAAAACCCTTCACCGGTGTTTGCAAATTATTTTTGTGGGTTGTGTGGGTTTCATATTTGAAAATTTTAGCTCAACACTTGTGGTTTTGTGTTACCCACTTGCTAACCTTGTATTGGGAAAGCAACACGTCCAGTATACTTGCTCCGTATATTACCTTTCGGTAAACTACCGTCCGGTTGTAAAGGAAAGCGATGAACAAGAAACGGTTAAGGCAATGTCCCGTGACTTGCTTTTGATTATGGTCTATAAACGTGTCGGATGCTATTACTATCCTTTGTAGGAGCAATAGTAAAGATCATCCTATGATTTTTTTGGTCTGGCACAAGGTCCTGTGTCCGACCATGCTATGCAACCACCATTCTTACGGTTGACACCCGATTTGGTTCAGGTGACCTAATGAATTCCAGGTGAATTCCTAGGATTTTACGTTCAATGGTAATGAACGCATTGAAAATGGTTTTTCAGAAAACAAATCGGTTTTAATTTTGATCAAAATATTTTCTCGTTCAAGCTCGAGTTTAGATATCATCGAATTCCATGAGTTTGTAATTCTCAATCTTTAAGGTCAATCTCAAGGATTGAGTAATATCAGTCTTAAAAGCTAATTTTTAATCTTTTAAGGAGATTATCCTTTCTGGGGATCTGATTCATTAGTCTTATCAAGCTAATTTGCACGGCGCCCTCCCCATTTTACGAGACAGATCCTCTCATGGTTAGGATAAGTCTGACAACATGGCGACCCTGTTTTATGCTGAGGTCCGTGGATTTCCTGCTGATTTTAGTGATGACTTTTCTAGATTTTTCGTCAACCTACAGCTGGTCTGGACGACAACTTCTTGACCTAAATCAAGAAGCGCGTGTCTTTTTCGGAAGACTTTACTTCCTTTTAATGATGGAATTGATTCATCGTGTAGATCCATCTTTTCTTTCAAATATATTACAGTAAATCGGGTAAAACAGTTAATTTAGTCCAAAACAAAAGCACCTGCAATAACTTTACAGAAACATGTGATATATAGTTTTTAATTGAATAACTTGATACATTCTCCCCACACTTAGTTTCTTTCTTTGCCTTTTTATTCTCCTTTATTCCATTTTAAATGAATTCAATCGTTTTAGGGTGTTTCTCAATTTATGTCCTTTCCGAGGTAACGATAATTTCGGTATTAACACCTAGTTTTCACCGTTCATAAATATATATAAACATGATTTTGAATTCATTTAGTTGAATTTTTTTTTTTAAATTTTCATAAAATTTAGAAAATAAACCAAGTATAAACCCGAGAGAATTTATAACCCTTCCCCACACTTGAGATCATGTAATGCCCTCATTTGCATGAAATCAGACTATATTTATAAATTCATGAGGGTGATAAGTGTAGAAAAGTGATTAAAAATACCCAGTTTGTAATTACAAAGCTCATCGAATGATAGATGGCGCGCCTCATCGTTCATTCCTTCTTGTTTTATCATACATGTTTTTCTTCAAAAACGGTTGCTTTTCTGAACTGTTTGTTAATATTTGAAAATGCGTCTTTTACCCTAACTTATCATGCATTTTTATTAACGAGTTATGCACTAACCCGAACCCCTAATTTAACGTTAAGTGGGGTTAGACTTCCCCACACTTAGCTGACGACATGTGAAGTCGGTAGAATAAGTTCCACGAATTAAAATAGTGAGCCAGTTATTTACATCTCGGGTGGTATATATTATATCAATGGGTTTAAAGTTTAGACCCATCCGATCGTCACTACCTAATTCTTTTTTAAGTGTAGCTTTTAGTAAATGGATATGTCTCTTTTCTGGTTCTTGGTCAAATGGATCGATATACACCGACATACTTATTTCTATAGGGTGGACAATTCCTAATATTTCCTTCCTTTTATTCTCGGGATCAAAGTTTTCACCTCTATTACCCAATTGGGTGAAATCTGAGGTGTCATTATCTATTACAGCTCGTAGTTCATCTTCGATAGATGACTCGTCTATTGAGAATATTGGGTTGGAAGGTTGTGTAATGGTGAATTTCGGGATTGGAGTAGATTCGTCTTCATTAACGGTACTTATCGGTCCCACCACTTTGGTCTCGAGGGTAAAGTTTTTAACGTTATCGTTTTCCCAAGAGTACCAATTTGTCACCCTTACTTTTTCTTCATTCATTGATTGATCGATGATTTCGTCGGTAGAGGCTAATGTGTCGATATGTTGTGAAATTGGTAAAGCTGAATAAAAAATATCATCGGGATAGTTGGTGATTTCGGAGCTCTCGAATTCATCAAAATTCGATGATATGAGATTTTCTTGCACAATACTCCTCAGATCAACAGGTGTGTAGTCTGATAGAGTTTCAGCTTGCCAGTTTACAAACTCTCTCATTTGTTCATTTTGAGCATTGAGTTCTTCGAGTTTGATTTTCATATTGTCTAATAAATTTTCAGACACGTAATTTTCCTCGTCTACTGGTTGTTGAGTTTGGATATATTCTTGGGAATAACCCAATTTGAATTGTATTCTTCATAATCATTCCATTCAGGTTCCGTGGGTGCGTAATTTTCCATAGGAACGTAATAATAACATTCCCATGTTGAGTGATAATCTCCACAGATTTCACAGCCAGTTATTGTTTCGTCATTCGTGATCCAAGATTGACCGAACGAATTGTCATCAACACCCATTTGAGAGTATTGATTTAATTGATTTTGGATATCAAAAAGAGTTTCCATAGCATTGTTTTCAAAATTTTCCATTTTATTGTGATGGCCAAATTTTAGCTACAATGTGGTGCATTTACTAATTATCCTATTAGTTATAAAAATAGAAAAACTTATATAAGTTGTCCAATTAATAGACTTTTCTGCTTTTGCCCACGTTTCGAATAGCCAAAAGATGCAGCAGGGAGCCAGAACCCTTTAAATCGGAAGCTCACAACTCAGCCACTAACAAATCCAACTATTACTACGAAGCAGAAAATTGTCAACGTCCATTAATTTAACCACTTAAATAATTTTTCTTTCCGTTTGAGATATTAGATAAGAAATAGAGAAAATTTCTAAGTCCTAAAAACTAAAGCATCGAGAAATAAGAAAGAAAAAGAGTGCGTCGAAAAATATCAAAAAAATAAAAGTGTCGAAAAATAATAGGCGTCGAAAAATAAAAATAAGAAAGTAGCGCTTCGAAACATAAAAAGGAATTAAAAACTAAGAATTAAAAGTTGCGTCTAAAAATATTAAAGCTTAAAAGAAAAACTATATCCCAAATGGTAATAACTTAAAAATGTACTAAAATATAAAAACGGCGTCGCAAAATTCTAAAGCACCTAAATCTTAGTCTAAAGAAAAAGCTCTTAAGGGATTTTATGACAAAGCCTAAAAATCTAGAAATAAAAATAACTACGGCAAAAACTATGACTTAAAACTAAGTACGAGCGATAAAATACAAATATTACGCTAAAACAAATAAAAAGATACAAAATATAAAAATAATCTTAAAGTTGTAAAAAGTACAATTTTTATAAAAATATTATTTTTATATTATTTATTTTATAAAACTATTAAGTTTATAAATTAATTAAACTAATTTAACTAAAAATACAAAATAATAAATAAACTAAACTAAATTATATAAAAATATAACTCTAATTAGGGTTTAATTTAAATAATAATAATAAAAACCCGTAATTAATGCGAATTCAGGGCTTCTGTGTGACCTGTCTGGGCGGCTCCGCGAGTCGCGGTGAACCCAGTTCAAAAACCCCGCGGGTCGCGGGGTATGAAATTTTAGATTAGGTGCAGGCCAAAATCGTTCGACAGGTTTTTTTTTTTTTATAATTTTTTTTTTAAATTTTATATTATTTTTCTAAAATGATATATAAATATATTTATACAAAAATAAATTAAAAATATAGCGTTTCGCCGAGTTCCCCGGCAGCGGCGCCAAAAACTTGATGTCGTAGCGTGGGGGTACGTGATAGTACTATATTTTACTACGAAATATGTTACAAATTACACAAGTTTTAATTATTTATTTACAAATGGGATATACTTAAACCTTGCTACAATACTATAGGCAGTGTACCTAATCGTAGAGTAGTATAGTTTTTAGTAAGTCCTGTTCGTTCCACAGGGAGCGGGCTTATTGCACACTATATTTTTAAACAACTATATTTGTACAAAATATATATAATTATATATAATAATATATAAAAGGGGAGTTTACCGTTTAATGACCGGTTTGTCGATTTTATATTTTAAGCGAAGCATAAAGTAAATGACGATATTTAACTAACAATATAAAATAAATAACAATAATTAAAATGACAATCAATAAAAGTACGAGGAAAAATGAAATAAAATATATTATGCTTATTTAAACTTCCGTAACTATGATGTTTGACGTTTTGATTTTAATTTATTGTCCTGGGTTAATTGTCCTTTGTCCTGGATGTATTTGAAACCTATCTGGTTTTTGTCCACAATAGTTCATCGATCATAATTATAAAATGCTCGGTAAATTTAACCTTATGCCCGAAGTCAAATATTCCAACTAACTGGGGATTCGAACTGTAACAAGGTCTTAATACTTTGCTTAATGAATACACCAGGTTATCGACTGTGTGTAAACCAAGGTTTTAATACTTTGTTAACAATTACACCAATTACCCTTGAATGTAATCCACCCCTGTTTTAATGAGTCCATTGACTATTAATCCATCCCCGTGTCCGGTTAAATGAACGATTATTCGTACATATAAATACCCCGCCCATCGTGTCCGATTAAGCGTATGTGGTTATATATAAATACGTCGAATTATAAGTTTGTATATTAAATTAACAAGGTATTGTTTAGTTAATATAAAACCCATTAATAGCCCATAGTCTAATTTCCACAAGTGTCGTTCTTTTATTCAAACCCCAATTATGGTACAAAGCCCAATTACCCTGTCTTTAATATTTAGTCCAACATCATGATTACTTTAGCTCAAATAAGCATAATAATAACTTAAGTACGAGACATTAATTTAAAAGGAGAACATAGCTTACATTGATTATTTATCGCGTAGTGTTACACGGACAGAACTCCGACTTTAAAACCCGTAAAATAACCTTTACATCACCCGAACTAATCTAATATAACACTAATCTATATTTTATATATATATATATATATATATATATATATATATATATATATATATATATTATATATTTATTTATTTATTATCTTACGGAGTATTATTATTATTATTATGTTCTTTTTACTCGCAGAATTCGTGAGATTTTATAGGCATTCTGAAATTTTTGTGCTCCGCGAGTCGCGGCACTTGGTGCCTGAGAACTCCGCGAGTCGCGGGGAAATGGAATACAGCTCACACCCTTTTGGATTTTCTTTGCCGACGTTTTATATATATAAATATAAAATATAAATAATTAATATAATTATTTATATATTATATTATATTCTTGTGCATAGTAGACTTATAATTTTTAGTCCGTTGCGTCGCGCGTTGAGAGTTGACTCATGTCCCGGTTCCGGATTTTCGAACGTCCTTGCATACAATTTAATATCTTGTACTTTGCGTTCCGCAACTTGTACTCTTGTCATTTTTAGACGTTTCTTATCAATAAATTGAACCACTTGGATTGTATCTTGTACATTTGAGTTTTTTGGTCATTTGCGTCTTCAAATCGTCGTTTTCGCCTTTTGTCTTCGCACTTTATTTAATATAAACGATTACAACTTAAAATAGGACAATTACAACTAAATAATTTACATATTGGAAGGATATTGCTATTAAATATATGTTCATTTGGAGCACTATCATACTACTTCATGGTTATCATCATCGAGAAGCACTTGGTCATCTATTAATTTAACAGGAGTGTCATAGATAGCTCTAACATTACTTTCATGAACTCTTTCATAAAGGTTGTTGGCAAAGGGGCATTCGACTTTTATTGAAATGAAGGTTGACATTGCGAAGAGACCTTAAAAGATAGATTCAACAGACTTCAATTCTAGAGGTTGATTTGAATGTTGAGGTCAAAGACAGATGCCCGGTTTGCGATGGTGGATTGGAGAGTGTTGACCAGTGTCTTTATCTTTACAACGCGGCTTTTGAAATTTGGGAACGTGTGTTTAATTGGTGGTCTTTGGGTACCCCATCTAAATTTAGCACTGGCTTTCCTTGGTAATGGTCACTCGTTTTCCTCTTCGACAGGAAAACCCTTATGCAGACAATTGAATGGATAACAGGTTACATGATTTGGAAAAATGAGAATGCGATTACTTTCTCCAACTCGAGGCAAAAAAGTAACATGGTACTTAATGAAATTCAATTGAGGAGTTGTGAGTGGATTTAGAAAATTAATAAGAACCTTGTCCTCGATCGGAATCTTTGGATCTCTAACCCCTGGTCTGTTATTCTGTTTCAACCAATCGAACGGGTATCGACTGATGTTACCGTGTTTCGTGCATGTTTGCGTTGATCTTAATGTCTGAGGCGCCTTTGTTTCATGTTCAATACAACATATAACTATTTTCGTTGTTACGCTGCATTAAGCTAGGTAATCCGTTTGGGTGGCTAAGTGGGTTGGGTCTGGGTCTCTTTGTCGTTGATTGTCTCAGTACTGTGTCATGTTCTCTTCCCAGCTTGATTATTGTCAAGTTTGTTTTCTCATATTGTTTTACCCTTTTCGTATGTGGCGTTCCAACCATTATGTATATCATAGCATCGATTTATTATGTTTTTGTTAGATCTCGACTGTATATGTACAGTGGTTTCGGTTGTAATTTTCTTACTATGTTTAATAAAAATTTTGATTGCCTTAAAAAAAATGAAAAGCAAAACAACAACAAATGTAGAGAAGTAGGAAAATACCGGCCCGCGCGATGTGGCGAGATCTTTCGAGTTGCATATTCATAATTAACATAACGTTATATATTTACAGAATTAAAAATGCGTTGTTACGGGTATGGTTGGAAACACGTGGTTAGTATCTATTATGCGTAATAGACTCCACGTTTTTAGCGCTCGAAAAACCGCATAAAAAAGGGATCAGAACCATCGATCTGTATTATACGTGTGTGTAAATGTATAAAAAATATCTCGAAATATTTAGCGTCTTTTAAAAACAGTCCGTTTCGCGCGTACCTAATTACGTTGTGTTTGTAAAATTATTTCGAGTTGAACGGTGAATTCGGAAAAATTAAACTCGAAGCGAGCGGGAAGATGATGCACTTTAAAAATTTGGGTGGAGTTTGTTTAAGTTTTGTAATTAAATAATAATTTTACGGTTTGTATTCCTGAAAACTTGACATGTTTAGCGTTGTTCGGGGTGGAGTTTTGTAATTTTTTTTGGTATTGTCATGACATGAATTTGGACCTCATTTAGTATATATGATAAGTTTTATAATTAAATAATAATTTTATAGTTTTTACTCTTAAGAAATTAACATGTTTAGCGTTGTTCGGGTTGGAGTTTTGTAATTTTTTTTGGTGTTGTCGTTTGTTAATTGTGAGGAGGCCCAAACAACATGAATTTGGATCTATTTTAGTATATAGAATAGAATAGAATAGAATAGAATATAATATAAATATAAATATAAACTAGTACTGGCCGGCCCGCGCGATGCGGCGGGGGATTTCGGTCGGCGTATTCATATTTAACGCTGTTTTATTTACAGAATGGGAAACGGCCCATGTGTTATGCGTCGTTGTTGTTGTCGTCATCTTTAGTGTTTTTTAAAATCTATCCGGTTCGAATGTAATTAGCTTCGTTTTGTTGATAAAATTATTTCGAGCCTAACAGTGTTGGGGACAAAATTTAACTCCCGGCGAGCAAGAAGATACGGGTTGTCGTTGGGTTTAGCGTTTTTTAAAAAGTGTCCGTTTCGAACGTAGGTAGTATCATTTTGTTCATAAAATTATTTCGCGTCTGAGGGTGATGTCGGAAAAATTTAACTTGCGGCGAACGAGAAGATACGGGATGTCGTTGTGTTTAGCGTTTTTTAAAAAGTTTCCGTTTCGAACGTAGTTAGTTTCATTTTGTTCATAAAAAAATTTCGGGTTTAACGTTGTGGTCGGTGAAATTTAACGCGGAGCGAGGAGGAAGATACGTGCTGTCGAAGTAGTTGGGCGGATTTATTATTTAACTTTAGGGAATTTACGGGTTAAACCCCTGAAGGTTGGTATAATTTGTGCAGGTTAGCTTTAGTTGAGGGGTGTAAATTGCAAAAGCATAGTGTGAAAGGGGAAAATACTGTTGTCGTTTTTTCGCTGAGGAGACGGCCTAAACCCCCACGTGATGTAGTATATGTAGAATAGAATTAAAATTAATTAATAATTAATAATTAAATAATTAATTAATAATTTAATTTAATATAAATAAATAAATGGCTAAAAAAGTAAAAAATAAATACATAAATATAAATAATACTCTTAGAGTGCTCCCAACCGTCCGCCCTCATCCTCCGCCCACCTCCGCCCACCCTGGGCGCCATTGGCACCAGAGCCGCCCATGTCCCGCCCAGGTCCCGCCCAGGTTCAATCGTCCAGCTCGTTGTCTTTTTTCAGCATTTTTGAGGGCGAAGAAAACGGGTATTTTGACCCGTTTGATGATCACCAACGGCTATTTCCCTCTCCCAACGGCTCCTAACGGCTCTTTTCCATTTTTTTTTTCTTTTTCTTTTTTTACTCTATATATACACACACCATATCATATTTTTAACATACACAAACATACACTCTCTACTCATATTTTCTACCCAATTCATCATTTTTATTCTCAAAAAATCCCAAAAAAATGAGTTCCGACTCCGAGCCCGACGTAAATATGGTATTATCGATCAGAAATACGACTACGAATCGAGCACTCGAAGCCATTGACGCGCTAGACGAATTAAGTGATAACGAAGAAGTAGAACAAATACCACGGGCACCTAGAAGATATTTACATAGAGATCGTCAGAGTCGTGCATTGGCTTTATGGAATGATTATTTCTCCGACAATCCCACATTTCCGAACGATTATTTTCGTAATCGTTATCGAATGAGCAAACCTCTATTTCTTCGTATTTGTCAAGGTATATTGAACTTTTCTCAAGCTCCGATTCCTAAATATTTTAGTTATTTTATTCAAAAACGTGATGCTACCGGATTACTTGGTTTTAATATTGTTCAAAAAGTAACCTCCGCCATACGTCAACTAGCTTGTAGAACACATACATAATCTTCCACCAAATTATCGCATACGACATGATCCCACAAGAAATCCAAACAACCAAGATGACGCCGGACCTTCACACATTTCCGATGACGAAGATGAAGAAGATCACGAAGAAGATCAAGAAGACGACGATGAAGAATATGTCTTTTTATTGTAATGTTTTAATGTATTTTTTTTAATTGTATTTTTATTTTAATTGTATTTTTTATTTTAATGTACTATTTTATTTTAATTATTGTAATGTTTTTTAATTTTTAATAAAAGTTTAGTTTTATTTAAATAATTGTAATTTTTTGATAATATAAAATAATTCCAAAAGAAAATAAAAAAATGGAAGAAGGAGTGTCTTTATTGGGAGTGTTTAGTCCTGGGAAGGAAGTGAGATGGAGGTGCTGATGTGGCGCTGAATGGTTGGTTAGTCCTGAAAGACATTGTGTCATGGTTGGGAGCACTCTTATAAACAAAAAAAAGTTACTGGGTAGTTGTAATTGAGCTTAGCTGGAAATAGAGGAATACAGCTGGGAAAAAAAGTGTACGGACTGATGTTGGATACATACGCAGCTAGCTGTAATCGTCGCCGTTTCATTGTTTTGTCCTCGTGGTCCCATCTTCACTACCCCAACGGCCCACCACATTTTCACTGAGCAATATTTTTTTTTATACCAAAACACCCCTAACTCCATTTAGCCATATTTTACCAATATCGGATTTTTTTTTTTTTTTTTTTTGAAAGCAATATTACTATTACTATTACTAACATAACTAATTGACAAAATTTGTCTTATTAATTATGAATAGTACTATTTAATATTTTATTTTCCACACACTCAACCCTCTAACTTTCATTAAAATACAAATCGAACCCCCCATTTTATACCTATATTCTAAAATATGTTATAATTCAGTAGGCTTATAACTAATTTTGACCTAAGCCTATACAATCCTTAAATATGATAGAGTAGTAATGGAAGAGAGAGAGAGTATATTTCTTATATGTAAGAAAATGGTGTGTATATGTGTGTTCATTATCCACATATATATAGTACAAATTTTACTATCCATATTTGACTAATTACCATCCATATTTTACTACTAAATTTACAACACTCCCCCTTGGATGGTAATTTTTTTAAAGAGCAATTAATACTGCCTCGTTAAAAACCTTGCTAAAGAAAACCCAGTGGGATAAAACTTTAGCTAAGGGAAAAAGAGTGCAGCATAGAGTTGACTCCCCCTCAAGTAGACAACGCTGAGTCGTCACATCTTTTGAACTTGCCTCATGCCAATATTGTGAATGTATGTTTTGAAAAACAGCGATTGACAGTGCTTTGGTATAAAGATCAACAGAGTTGTTGATTGAACGTTTCTCATTTTAATCTGGTTGTCTTTTACGAGATCTTGAGTATATGAGAAGAATCTGAGGTTTTCATCTGAAACTGTATCATCTAAATCTTTTATGTACAAGTTTGGTCCACGTGATTTGTCTACAGTCTCCTTCATGGTTTGTTCAAACTGTTGTTTCAATTCCTATTCCCTTTCAGTCTTTTTCTGAGCCTTACTAATATACCATTCTTTTCCATCAAACTTATGACCGTTGAGACTGTTTATAACTTTAGCGCCTCGTCAGCATTTATGTTTTGTTCTGTCATTTTTTGATACTCTTCTTTCATTTGTACTATGTAAGCTGTATTATCTTCATAGATAGTTGTTAGGCTTTTATAGCATTCTAGTCCACAAGAATCAATAATGATTTGTATCATTGATCTTAACTAAAATCATTCCCGAGTAGCTTCATGTAATGCAATCACTTCGGCATGATTTGATGATGTTGCAACAAGTGTTTGTTTTGAGAACGTCATGATATTGCGGTGCCTCCATTTAGGAATACATATCCAGTTTGAGATTTAGCTTTATGTAGATCGGATAAATAATCTGCATCTGTATAACCAAACAAATCTTGTTTCGAGTTGTTAGAATAAAATAATTATAAATCAGTAGTTCCCCGAAGGTATCAAACTATTTGTTTGATCCCATTCCAATGTCTTTTGGTAGGGGCTGAGCTGAACCTTGTCAACAAATTAACTGCAAAAGAAATGTCAGATCTTGTATAATCTATAAGATACATAAGAACCTCAATTGCACTAAAATATAGAACTTCCGATCTGTTAAAATTTTCATGATCTTCGCAGGGATGAAATAGATCAGTGTCAATATTGAGTGATCTAACAACAATGAGTTTGTCTTTAAAAAAAATGTTTTAAAATCTTTTCGGTATAAGTTGTTTGATGTACAAGTAAACCATTAGGCATATGCTCAATTTACAATCCAAGGTAATACTTGGTTTTTTCAAGATCTTTCATTTCAAAATAATTCTTTAGAAGTTGAATGATTTCATAGATCTCTTTATTTGTTCATATGATGTTAAGAACATTGACATAAACAACTACGATCTCATATCCGAACATTGTTTTTATAAAACATACGTGCAAAATAAGTTTATATTTATACCCTTTTTTTATCAAGTAGTCATTTAATCGGTTATACCACATACGTCCCGTTTGTATAAACCCACTTAGAAATCTTTGTGATTTAATGGAATATATTCCCTTGGGTTTTACATTAGATGCTTATGATACCTTAACCCTTTAGGTATATTCATATATATCACTATTAAGTGATCCATACAGATAAGTAGTAACAACATTCATGAGATGCATTTAAATAACTACCAGGTTGATTAAGTATCTAATAAGTAATTGTATCCATTACAGGAGGATAATTTTTCCTCCTAATTCATTTCTGGTCTTTGTGGGAAATATTGAGTTACAAGTCTAGTTTTGCCTTGTAACTTCATTTGCACATTTCTTTTCGGATAAAAATTCATTTGTATCCCATACGTTTCACATCTTTAAAAGTGATAACGATTGATCTGAAAACTTTTCTTTTATCGAGCGATTCTAATTCAGCTCTTATTGCTCCTTTCCATTGAGCTCAATCATGTCCATTTTGTATATTTAATGACAGATTTTAGTTCCAGATCATCATCTTTATTCATGATGTCATTGTAACATTATATGAAAATATCTCATAGAGATTTTAGTTTCATTTCGGTTCCATAATATTGCATAATTTATCGCAATTTTAGTATTTACATTTATCAATATCCTCTGCAGAAGGAATATTGATTTGTGGTTCTTCTTGAACACTTTCTCTTACCTCATTATCAGCTGATTTTCTTTTTCGAGGATTTTTATCTTCGGAACCAATTGATCTTCCACGTTTGATGCGTGGCAAAGACTCAACAGTGACATTATTGCCAGCTTTTGGAATTTCAGTTCGAGCTGGAGCATTTATCGCTGGTATATATGATTTAGTCACTTTTTTATATCTGTAAATGCATAAAGTAATTAATTTGCAAGTTCTTGCATATGCATTATTTTTGAACTTTCGTTTCACATTCTTTTGTGCGAGTTCAATATACCTTAATTGATGTTCGCATCATGAAGCATCATTTTATTTTTTATTTTTATTTCTCCCCCTAATCTAGGGAACAATGTTTTATTAAAATGACAATCAGCAAAACGTGCTGTAAAAACATCACCCATCATGGGTTCAATATATCTTATGATTGAAGATGTTTTATATCCAAAATATATTATCATCTTTCTTTGAAGAACCATTTTATTGTGTTGTGGTGATACAATTGGAACATACACTGCACAACCAATGTTTTAAGGTAGAAAATATTTGGCTCTTGGCCAAAATCAAGTATTAAGTGAAAATATTTACGACTTCCACATGGTATAATGCGAATTAATGTCGCAGCATGTAAATTTACATGTCCACATATAAATATTGAGAGATTTGTACTCATTATCAATTGTCTAGTTATTAGCTGTAAGCGTTTATCTATTGATTCAGCTAAACCAATTTTGTGTATGCACATGAGCAACTGGATGTTCAACAACAATCCCTGTAGATATATAATGATCATTAAATGCTTGAGATGTTAACTCACCAGCATTATCAAGTCTCATCCTTTTAATGGTGTAATCAGAATAATGTGTTCTCAATTTAATAATTTGTGCAAGAAACTTTGCAAATGCCATATTACGGCTTGATAACATACAAATATGAGACCATCCGCTAGATGCGTCTATTAGAACCATGAAATATCAAAATGGTTCACATGATGGATGAATTGGTTCATATATCTTACCTTGAATTCTTTCAAGAAACATTTGTGATTCTTTTTCACAATATACTTTTCATTAATCACCATATGTGCTTTCCATTAATCACCATATGTGTTTTTTTTTTTTTTTTTTTTTAAATCACCATATGTGTTTTTTTTTTATCATATATCATTTTCACCATATACGCTTTTAATCATATGCGCTGTGTTTTTCACCATATGCGCTTTTAATCATATGCGATTTTCATCATATGCGTTGTGCTTTTCATCATATTCGCTTTTTATCATATGCGCTTATCATATGCGATGCGCTTTTTATCATATGCGCTTTTTTATGTGAATAGTAAATTAATTAATTTCGTTTTACTATTCATATGAATTAATTTAGATTTACTATTTTGTTAATTGAGTAATATATATATACATCATATACTTGTGACTCCGAAGGCTCAAATGAATTTGACCATATAGTTATACGTTGTACCTTGCACATTAATTTTCAGTAGAAGCTTTAGATGCATATTATTTTCAGTAGAAGCTTTAGATGCACTTTTTTTTTTTTAATCACCAAATACCACAAACACTTTGTTTGCGTTTGTTCATAGTCATCAATGAAAACCATTTTCTTTAATTTTATTTTATACAATAAAATTAACGCATCATTATTCTTTTCAAAAACAATAATCTATTGTTATTGTTCATTTGTGCCATGTTTAACAACAAAAGTCAACAACCTCTGTCTTGTTTGTTGTGGCAACCAAAAACAACCTTTGCTTTTGTTACCGAGAATCCAAGACCAAAAAAAAATTAATTTTTAATTAATCTTTTATCAAAACCATAAATGATTTTATTGATCTACGTTGATATGGCCATAAAGAATTGACGGCTGACCTACTTTTGTAAGTGTATTTCGGCTATCATCCCGAAAACGCACAACGACCCTTTTTTTTTTTTATGAACTATTTGTTTCATATCTAGCTTAGGCAATTATTGTGAACATTTGGTCCCTATAAGAGCATTTATTTTTTAGACTTTTAGTTGATTTGTACTTGTCACAATTAGGGATAGCACCCGCGGGTCGTGGATGTGGATCCATTGGATCCATCACCCGTACCCGCGGATTTTTTTTTAAGAGACATCCAATTGAACCCTTGTTCGTTGAAACAATTTGACTATATTTTTACTCCCCATTATTAAACGGGCCATTTTGATGCACACTCTTAAAAAAAAATAATTTGTTTTTTAAGTTTTATTATTCAACCTCCTTTTTTCAACGGTCACGTTTTTAACAAAACATTTGACAAGTTTGGAAAAAAGTTTTTTATTGATTATCATCAAAAGTTTTCTATTGTCACTCTACTGGATGGAATTATGGCATACAACTAAAATTGCAACCCAACACTACATAAGAACAAAAAGGTTGTTTTTAATTAACATATGTATATGTGTTAAACTCGGAATATTAATAACTTATTTTAGAAAATTAACATAAGACATGTTGAAACATTTTTGTCACATTTAGCTCATCAAGTCTAATACTTATCATTGATAGATTTTATCACGTCTAGGAGATGTTTACTTTTTTCTTGTATTAAGTCCTACTTTCATTTACCTTTGTTTGGAAAAAAGTTTTTTTTTACTTTGCTTTTCCCCTTTCTGTAAAACTCATTTAAACACTTTCTTTGTTTTTTTTTTTTTTTAAAAAAAACTTTCTTTTTTTTACGTTACCCGTAAATTATAAATATATAAAAAAAACTTTTTGTTTAAATTTTTTTTCTAGTTTTTAAAAGGCCACTTGACCAATTTTTTAATTTTTTCACAACACCTGATATCGTGATCGTGACCTTTCACCAAAGCAAGAGATATTCTTGATAAACTAAACACGGACTCGTGTTTGAAATTGTCGGCCACAAAAAAATTCATTTGATAAAAGTATATATATATTTTTTTAGTTATAGAAGGAGACCACTTCATTTTTGACAAAAAAACTATTCCATTTTACCATCCCTTTTTTTCTTACTTTAACTTTTAAGATATACTTTTAATAAAAATACAAACTACTTTTTCTTATTTTAACTTTTAAGATTTACTTTTAATAAAAATACAAACTACTTTTTGTATTTTAACTTTTAAGATTTACTTTTAATAAAAGTACAAACTACTTTTTTATTTTAACTTTTAAAATTATAAATTTAAGAATAAACATTAGTATGCATGAAATAAATAATGATTAATTGCATAAGTAATCATAAATGTTAGATAACATATAAAGACCCCGTCGTATTCGTATTGATCGGAATTAATCTCGACCCATGGTACCGTGTTGTCAAATGACGTGTTGCGTACATAAAGTACCGTGTTGTCAAATGACATGTTGCGTACAATCATGAGGTCTTATTAACATAAATATAAATGTTAGTGAAGTTAATAAGAGTTAGATTACAGAAAATATAATTCAGGCGGTATAACCGGCCATATATAACTTAAATAACATAAATATAAATGTTAGTGAAGTTAATAAGAGTTAGATTACAGAAAATATAATTCAGGCGGTATAACCGGCCATATATAACTTAAATAACATAAATATAAATGTTAGTGAAGTTAATAAAAGTTAGTAAACATAAATGATAGTTAGGCGACAGTGTCGACCATATATAATTTAGGTGGCAGAGCCAACCATATAATAAGAACAATACAAATGCACTAAGAACTTAATAAAAATTAGTAGTTCAAAATGTTAGTAGTCCAAAATTTGATATGTCCGAGTCTGAAAAACCTTAATAATTTCATACCTTGATTAGTGACTCGTGATCGTTTGAGATATCCTTTGATTACACTAAGCTCTTCGTGCTGATAACGTGTTATAATTCAGTAGGCTTATAACTAATTTTGACCTAAGCCTATACAATCCTTAAATATGATAGAGTAGTAATGGAAGAGAGAGAGAGTATATTTCTTATATGTAAGAAAATGGTGTGTATATGTGTGTTCATTATCCACATATATATAGTACAAATTTTACTATCCATATTTGACTAATTACCATCCATATTTTACTACTAAATTTACAACAAAATATTATTTATCCTATCACTACTAATTGACAAAATTTGTCTTATTAATTATGAATAGTACTATTTAATATTTTATTTTCCACACACCCAACCCCCTAACTTTCATTAAAATACAAATCGAACCCCCCCATTTTATAGTACTATTTAATATTTCATTTTTCACACACCAAACCCCCTAACTTTCATTAAAATACAAATCGAACCCCCCCATTTTATACATATATTCTAAAATATTATTTATCTCATCACTAACATTAAAAATATTGAATAATAACACTCACCACGCTACTACTGTGCTACTTTTTTTTTTGTGTCTCAAACGATAAAAAAGCAACTTTCATAAAAGGAACAACCCTTCAATGATACCAAAAGATGTCGAAAAATATTCTTTTTTACAAAATAGATCAACTAACTTTTTTTTAAAAACAAAAAACCCGAACGCTAAAAGAAGCAACTTTCACAAAGGAACAACACTTCAATGTTAGATGTAGAATTTTTTTTTTTTTTACAAAATAGATCAACACTTTTATTTTTAACTCGCATTCAAAACGGAGCCCCCGGCGCGAAGCGAGGGCTCCACGACTAATTATTAATACTCAGAACATCCAATATACAAGAGGACCTTATCTACAAACGAAAGATACTAAGCTAGAATCTACCGTAAGTATCTAAGGAAACCGGACATTTACACTCATCGCAAAATAATTAAAACTAGTATTGTGGGCCCTACGATGTTGGGGCAATTTGAAAAAAAAGCAAGAAAGGGAAAGAAAAAAAAAGGAAGAAAAAAAAAACGGAAAAAAGGGAAAATTGGTGAGGGTGGGGTTGTCAAGTGGACTAATGAGGGATGGTTTAGAATACACCATTTAGTATATACAAGTTTTTAGTCACGCGCCTGTGATTGAGAAGAATTTTGTTGTACATTACAATATGTTTTCGAGTGAAGTAATTTGACGCAAATAAGTCATACATAAACCAAAAAACAAAAGTCGATTTAACGGACCGAACACGTCTACATTATTTTTCTAAAGAAAGTTAGATTTTTTTTTTTTTTTTTAGATTGTAAAAAAGGTAAGAGAATAATTATGAAAATAACAAATATTTAGTATGTCTTTTTGTTTTTTTAGATTGTAAAAAAGTTAAGAGAATAATTATAAAAATAACATATATTTAGTATGCAGTTTTAAAATATTAAATTGAAGAAAGAATTTTAGGGGGCATATTGGAAGATTAGAAAGTTAAAGGATAAAAGACAAACAATCAATATTGCAAAACTAAAAAGTTAAAGGGTAAAAAGTAAAATATGGAAAAGGTTGTGAAGTTGTCATGTGGACCTGTAAATTGAGTGACTTTTTACACTAATTAGTATATATAGTAATAAAAATTACGTTAGACATGAAATAGGGTTGTGGAGTCAATCATGTCATTCGATCTTTTTCTTTTTACAATTCCTCGCGATCCATTTATAGCTTTTAACTTGTATTTCACTTAACGCATCCCTCTTTTACTCCGAAAATGCTTTAATTTAAGTACTTCAGTTGTTATTGATTTGTTTTTATTCTTTTTGGATGAAACAACAATATCAAATCGATTATACGGAGTATCAAATGATATGTTTTTTTAGTTATATGTCAAGATGGACAGAGGGATAATAATTGACGAGAAAAAAAATCTATAAATCATATCAGGGATTCAGGGGCAGATTTACCTTAGTACCAGTGGTAGTATGGGCTATCAATAAAATACGCAATTTAGTAAAAAGAATTTGGACATTTAACTAGTGACATCACTGGATAGTGGTAATTTTTTTATTGTGACACCAGTGGTCAGTGTACATTTTTTTGAGCTTTTAGCTAGTGACACCCGTAAATACAATTTCTAAATCGGCCACTGACTCATAGGTGTTTTTATGGTGATGGGCGGGTAAAGCCGTTAAAATTCATCTGCAAGTACGGATATGGATAAAAAGATGAACCCCCCGCCCTATAGGTTATGGATAAATCTAGGTTTCGTCATGAATAAAATTTCGCTAACTAATGAGACCCATTTCACACTAGATTAAGTAGCAGCTTAGCAAACAAGATTGAGAATCGAGCGGAGAATAAAATTTTGTGAGAAACAGGTAAGTTGAAGTGTGTGGGACCCCATGGTTAGTTAGTTTGTCTCGATATTTTAAAATGCGCCGCCAAATAGAGTAACATTTGGTGGTGGATAATTTTCAGTTTCAGATTGTGCTGAAATTCCTAAGATCACCCGAAAAGAAAACAATGAGCAAGACTCCCTGAAGGTGTCTTGCCATTCGAGGTCGTCTAGATGACGAAAATGGTGTTTTACTCATTTTTATTTTATTTTTAAACGTTTTGAATTCTATAATATTATTATGTTTGTTTAAGAATGACTTAGCGTGGCATAAATAGTTTAAGGCCTATTATTTCACTCACATTTTAATTATGTATAACCCATATAACTATGAAACTAACATCAATTCACTAAATACAAATATTAACTCATTAATATGGCCCTCCAAATTGAGTAACACTTGCCGGCGCGTAATTTTGGATTTTAGATTGTGTTGAAATTCCTAGAATTACCTTAAAAGAGAACAATGAGCAAGACTCCCTGAAGGTGTCTTGCCATTCGAGGTCGTCTAGATGACGAAAATGGTATTTTACTAAATTTAATGTTCTTTTTAAACGGTTTGAATTTCAGTCATATTATTGTTTTTGTTTAAGCATTAATTAGCATGATATAAATAGTTTTAAAGCCTATTATTTCACTCAAATTATAATTATGTATAACGCATATAAGTTTGAAACTATTATCATTTCATTAAATGCAAATTTTGAACTCATTAATATGCGCCACTAAATGGAGTAACATTTGGTGTCGCATAATTATTGGTTTCAAATTGTGCTAAAATTCTTAAGATCCCCCTAAATGAGAACAAGTAGCTAGACTCTCCGAAGGTGTCTTTCCATTCGAGGTCGTCTAGATGACGAAAATGGTATTTTATTCATTTTAATGTTCTTTTTAAACGTTTTGAATTATATAATATTATTATTTTTGTTTAAGAATGACTTAGCTTTGTATAAATAATTTTAAGGCCTATTATTTCACTTACATTGTAATTATGTATAACATATATAATTTTGAGACTAACATCACTTCACTAAATACGAAATTTAACTCATTAAGATGCCCTGCCAAATGGAGTAACATTGTTGACGCATAATTTTTGATTTCAGATTGTGCTGAAATTCCCAACATCACCTTAAAAGAGAAAAAGGAGCGAGACTCCCTGAAGGTGTCTTGCCATTCGAGTTCGTCTAGATGACGAAAATAGTATTTTACTTATTTTAATGTTCTTTTTAAACGTTTTGAATTTCAGTCATATTATTATTTTTGTTTAAGCACTAATTAGCATAGTATAAATAGTTTTAAAGCCTACTATTTCGCTCAAATTATAATTATGTATAACGCATATAATTTGAAACTAATATCATTTAACTTATTAATATGCGCCGCAAAATGGAGTAACATTTTGCGGCGCATAATTGTTGAGTTCAGATTGTGCTGAAATTCCTAAGATTGCCCTAAAAAGGAACAAGGAGCAAGACTTCCTGAAGGTGTCTTGACATTCGAGGTCATTGATAATGCTAAAAACGAACATATATTTCATAGCATTATCCTTCAAGAAAAACAAGCTTTTGGTTGCAATTGTTCTATTTACAAGTGATATTCATTTAAATAATAAAAGGTGAAGACAAAAGACAGAATCGACGATTTAAAGACGCAAATGACCAAAACGCTAAAAAGTACAAGATACAATTTAAGTGGTTCAATTTATTGATGAAGAACGTCTAAAAATAACAAGAGTACAAGCCGTAAAACGCAAAGTACAAGATATTAAATCATACGAAAAGGCGTTCGAAAATCCGGAACCGGGACATGAACCAACTATCAACGCGCGACGCAACGGACCTAAAATTACAAATTAACTATGAACATAAATATAATATAATATATAATTAATTCTATAAAATTATATATATATATATTATATTTATATATTAAAAACCGTCGGCAAGCTAGGATCCAAATTGTGTGCGCTGAAAATCGAACCTCCGCACTCGCGGAGCTATACAGTGAAAGGTGGGCCTATAAAAGGCCGCGAATTCTGCTCGATGAACATCATCTTTTCTAATCTATCTCTCAAATATATATTTTTATTTATATTTTTATTTTAATTTTAATTTTAATATTAATTTAATGATAATAATAAGGTTATGTTAGTCGAATGTTTTAAAGTTTTGTAAGTCGAAACTCTGTCCGTGTAACGCTACGTGATTAATAACCACTGTAAGCTATGTTCTTCCTTTTTAATTTAATGTCTCGTAACTAAGTTATTATTATGCTTATTTGAGCCGAAGTAATTGTGATGTTGGGCTAAATATTAATACGGGGTTATTGGATTTTGTACCATAATTCGGTTTTGGACAAAAGACCGACACTTGTGAACAATGGACTATTGACTATTAATAGGTAGGGGGTATTGTCTAATTGAATGAAACTCATTGGAACCTGTCGAACCTATCTTCAAATTAGTTAATCTAATAATTATTAAAATGATTACGAATGTCCTATTTAGTGACATTTATACTACATCGTTTACAATCATTTAATTAATCAATTGGATTGGGTAATTGATTATTCATTATGGCCAAGTGGATAAATTAATGTATCATGGACTAATTAAAACAGGGGTGGATTACATACAAGGGTAATTGGTGTAATTGTTAACAAAGTATTAAAACCTTGGATTACACTCAGTCGATAACCTGGTGTATTATTAACAAAGTATTAAAACCTTATTACAGTTCGAATCCCTAATTAGTTGGAATATTTGACTTCGAGAATAAGGTTAATTTGACGAGCATTTTATAATTATGACCGATGGACTATTATGGATAAAAACCAGATAGGTATCAAATAAACCAGGACAAAGGACAATTAACCCAGAGAAATAAATTAAAATCAAAACGTCAAACATCATGATTACGGAAGTTTAAATAAGCATAATACTTTTATTTCATATTTCATTGTACCTTTATTTACTGTCATTTTAATTACTGCAATTTACTTTATCGCAATTTAAATTCTGTCATTTATATTATCGTCATTTATCTTAACGCTTTATTTAAAATCGACAAATCGGTCATTAAACGGTAAAACCCCCCTTTTATAATAATAATAATACTATTATATTACTAATATATATATATATATATATATATATATATATATATATATATATATATATATATATATATATATACATATACATATACATATACAAATATAATTGTTTAAAAATATAGTGTACGCAATAAGCCGTCTCCCTGTGGAACGAACCGGACTTACTAAAAACTACAATACTCTACGATTAGGTACACTGCCTATAAGTGTTGTAGCAAGGTTTAGGTATATCCCATCTATCTAAATAAATAAAACTTGTATCATATTTCACCATATTTCATATTAAAAATAGTAGTATTTCGTATACACCTCGCATAACATCAAGTATTTTTGGCGCCGCTGCCGGGGACTCGGCGAAACGCTATATTTTTATCTCTAAAAATATTTTGTATTTATTATAAGTGTTAAAAAATATAAAAATATAAAAAAAGTTATATTTTTTAAGATTTTGTTATAAAATTATTTTTATTTTAAGTTTTTAAAATATAAGTTTTTTTTATTTTATAAAAATTATCTACCTATTATTTTATAAAACTCTTAAAAATATAAAAAATAAAAAAATTAAATAAATACGAACTGGGCCAGATTAATTTCGAAACCCAAAACAGTTTTTAATTAAAATTTCGAATTGGGCCGAACCTGTTTTAGCCCAGTACCAGCCCGGAACTATTAAACTTCGCGATCTCGGAGCTTAGAAGTAACAAACCGCAGCGATCGCGGAGAGGATCTGACAGCTAATACCTAGGATCATTAATTACATAATTAGGGTTAATTAATTTATTATTATTAATAAAACCTAATTAGGGTTAGTTTATTAAATTAGTTAATATTTTTAGTTTCAATATTTATTTAGTTTTATTAAGTTTAATAATTATTATCTAATATATAAATTAATACTTTTATAAAATAATAATATAAAAATAATATTTTTATAAAAATAAGTAATTTTATCATTTTTTTTATCTTTTTATAAATTGTATATTTTAATCTTTTAATTTGTAATTTGTATTTTTATCGTTCGTAATTAGTTTTAAACTTAGTATTTTGCCGTAGTTATTTTATATTTCTAGATTTTTAGGCTTTGCCGTAAAATCCCTTAAGTGCTTTTTTCTTTAGATTAAGATATAGGCGCCTTAGAAATTTACGACATCGCTTATCGCTTTAGTTTTAATAAACTTTAGTGCCTTTTTTAAGTTATTGCCGTTTTGGATATAGAATTGCATTTAAGTTTTAATACCTTTAGGCGCAACTGTTTAGTCTTAAGTTTTTAGACTTTTAAGTTTCGACGCTTTACTTTCTTTTTATTATTTTTTGACTTTTTATTTTTCGACGTTTTTCGACGCACTCTTTTTCTTCCTCTTATTTTTCGCCGCTCTAATTTTTAGGACATAGAATTTTCTTTATTTTCTTTAAAATTTCGACGAAAAATTATTTTAAGCGGTTAAATTGATAGATATCCAAAATTTTCTGGTTCGTAGTAATAGTTGGATTTGTTAGTGGCGAGTTGTGGGCTTCCGATTTAAAGGGTCCTGGCTACCTGCTGCATCTATTGGCTATTCGAAACGTGGGCAAAATCAGAAAAGTCTATTAATTTGATAACTTATATATATTTTTTTTTGTTTTTATAACTAATAGGATATTCAGTGAATGCACCGAGCAAAATGTTCACCACCTTTCATACGTTCACCACCTGTAACTCGATCAAGACATCTAGCCAATATTGTCGCCGTTGATTTTTTTTAGAATCGTCATCTAGTCAACCAAGTACTCCAATTCAAATTTCTGATAATCCATTTTTTGAACCCGACCTCACAATTGAGAACCCAGAGGATATTCAAGGACAATTCAGAGATCCTGAACCACTAATCATTCCTCCTGAACCACAAATTACTCATCCAGAGATTGTCGAGGAAGAAACCATTAAATCAGAATCCTCTAGTGATTCAGATTCAACAAACTCAATCATGGAAAATCCGGAACCTTTAAGTATGGAAGACCGAATGAGATCCACACGCACTGGCCAAGGTCACGCCATTATTAAACCAGACATTAATGCGCCAGATTATGAAATTAAAGGACAAATCCTACACATGGTAACTAATCAATGCCAATTTAGTGGTGCGCCAAAAGAAGATCCAAAAGAACATCTTCGAACTTTTAATAGGATCTGTACTCTATTCAAAATCAGAGAAGTTGAGGATGAACAGATCTATCTCATGTTGTGTCCCTGAACTTTAAAGGGAGAAGCCAAAGATTGGTTAGAATCGTTACCCGAAGGAGCGATTGATACATGGGATGTTTTAGTTGAAAAATTTCTTAAAAGATTCTTTCTGGCATCTAAAGCCGTGAGACTTCAAGGAGAAATTGTTACGTTCGCGCAAAAGCCAAATGAAACATTATATGAGGCATGGACAAGATTCGGAAAGTTGTTAAGAGGATGTCCTCAGCACGGTTTAGACACTTATCAAATAGTACAAATATTCTACCAAGGTGTCGACGTTGCTACACGAAAAGACATCGACATAGCAGCTGGTGGTTCCATTATGAAGAAAATCGCAATCGAAGCTCACAAAATTATTGATAACACAGCCTCCCACTCACATGAGTGGCACCAGGAAAAAGATATTTTTCGTTCATCTAAAGCGGCTAGAGCCGATTCTAGCCATGACTTTGATTCCGTTTTCGCAAAAATAGATGCTTTCGAGAGACGAATGGAAAAGATGAATAAAGATATTCACGCAATATGAATCAGTTGTGAGCAATGCGATGGACCACACTTAATGAAAGATTGTCACATTGAGCAAACGATGGAACAACGTGAGAATGTTTCCTACATGAACCAAAGGCCGGAAAATAATTATCAAAATAATTATCAACTGCCAATGTCAAACTTCAATCGAAATCAAAACATTCTTTACAATCCAAATGGACCCAACAATAACTCGTACAACCAACAAGGTCCAAATAGCCAACCAACTCAAAACAACACTTTCAATCAACAAAGACCTAGCTTGTATAAACCACCACAACAAACCGAAGAGAAAAAGCCAAATCTGGAAGAAATGATGGCAAAGCTAATGGAATCTCAAACACAATTTATTACATCTCAAACCCAAACAAATGAGAGGTTTGATCAGTCATTAAGAACTCAACAAGCTTCCATTTTGAATCTAGAAAAACACGTAGGTACTCTTGCTAGCATGATGAGTGAGAGGGAACAAGGAAAGCTACCGAGTAATACTGAAGTAAATCCTCGAAATGAGAATGTTAATATGGTGTCAACAAATTCTAAAAAACCATCAACAGAAGATGGGAAGGTTTTAGATGTAAGTAAAAATGAAGAAGTTACAACACCACCACCACCCGAGTATGTAAAGCTAGTGGTGGCACCATACAGACCACCCATCCCGTTTCTAAGAAAAGGAGTTGAGTATGAGCAAGTGATAGGTAATAAAGTTTGTGATACATCTGGAAAGAAGAAGAAGAATAAGAAAGTGCAAGAAACAAAAACCGTAAAAGTAAACCCGGTGAAGACAGTTCCACCAAAACCTCCACCAAGGTTGGGTGATCCGGGTGAATTTATTGTTCCTTGTCTACTTAGTGATTGTGTCATGTATGATGCACTAGCAGATTTAGGTGCGAGTGTGAGTGTTATGCCTCTTTCATTATATAAGAGATTAGGAGTAGGTGAGTTAAGTCCAACGAAAATGAGTGTTAGACTCTTTGATCAAACTATTAAGTACCTAGTTGGAATTGCTAACAACCTACCCGTTCAAGTGGGTAATTTAACCTTTTTAGTCTAATTTATTGTCATTGACAGAGAAGAGGACTCAAATGTTCCTCTAATTTTAGGACGACCATTCTTAGCGTCCACCGAGGCGTTCATTAATGTAAGAGAGGGTAGAATGACACTTAGTGATGGTGAAAAATTGACCACCTTTGTGAGTCAAAAGTCTAAATCTCAAACCGTTGAACCAAAAACGATTGATAAGAACCATATTGTTTTACCAACTCCAACGGTAGTGCTTAGCAATAATAAAATGCCTAAGTGTGGGGAAGATGAAGTAACACCTAATGATGACCTGATAACAAAGAACCTCGTTGTTGATAAAAAAATTAAATGACCCCGTTATTAATAGTTCAATGAAGAAACTTATTAAACGAATTCGCGATGCTAGAACCAAGGGGAACTATACGTTATGTAACCGGTTAGTATCCAATCTATCGCCTAAAGAAAAGGCAAAACTGGTTGAATTTGTGAATATTACACAGGAATCCGACCAATGGCTTAAAGCAAAAGTCACAAATATGCAAGTTGATTATGGTCCAAAAGAAATTGACAATGAAGTTAATCACAATTTCGACACCACAGCTACCTAAGTGTGGGGAGATTTAAATGTTCTAAGAAATAATACTGTCTAGAGTTATTTGTTCTGTTCTCATGTAGTTCCGAGAATGAAATCCGATTGGTCTTTTCCACTAGCAGACACTAAAGAACTAGTTTTCTTCCCCCATTCGGAATTTTTTTTGTTGAAGGAAATTAATATGCATTTTAAAATTAAGTTTTGTGTGAAAATTTTTTTTTACTTTATTTCACTAAGTTTAAAAAATGATTTCTAAAATTCGTCGTGAGTTAAAGACTAGGTCATGGAACCGAAATTGCTTTACCCGAGGGCGTGGCGACAAATTTTGTTATCATTATTTTTAATATCATTGATCTAAAGTATACCAAAAAAATTAAAAAATTCAAAAATCTTTGCTTTTAAAACAATCGCTTAAAAAAAAAAATTTTAAATTTTGTCGAGGGACGGACTAGGTAAACATACCGAAACTACCTAAAGTAAAAGGAAACAAAATTTTAAAAAAAATATTCATTTAAATTGTTTTAATAAATAAAGGTTTTATATATATATATATATATATATATATATATATATATATATATATATATATATATATATATATATATATATATGTTTGTAGTTTATCTTATGTACAAAATAGGGTAAAACAGCGTATTTTCAATGACTGACATTAAACTTCAGCAAAAGCTACTAATTTTAATGACAAGACGTAAAATATCAAATGTGATATAAAACAATATGTTTGCAAACTCGGTATTTTTAATCATTTTTTGTAACACCCCGTTTTTCCCGTACATATTTAAAGGTACAAACTTAATTATTAGCACGATTATATCTTGTTCGTTTATGTGATTAAATGAGCCAAATTGTTAGTTTATGAGTGGGTGCATGTATGTGAGTGTATATATATGTATATATATATATATTTGAGAATACATGTGTGGACGTGTATATGTACGTGTCGCGATGGAGTTAAGTCATGCGGGACTTAAGGTTGAAGCTTAGGCGTGCATAGGAAGAGTGAATGAGTTGTGCTAGTTGTTTGAACCATCGTTTTGTGTTAAATGGTCGAAGTGACCAGGCTCAGGCAAACGCCGCGCCGCGACGGGCGGGACCACGCCGCGACAAACAAAGCAAACCTGGATCAGAGATTGGGTTAAGAAGGGCCTATTTTCCCTTTATGTGTCGCGCCGCGATGATTAAGGCCGCGCCGCGACAGTTCTGCTGAACTGGTGTCGGACTTAGCTCATTTTAAGGGGCAAAATGGTAAATTGACATATGGATCTGATAGGGGCATTAACTCTCCACCACATATCCATTTAATTCATTTTCCTTTTCTCTTTTCTTCCCATTTTCTCTCCCAAAACACAAAACCCACTTAGTTTAATCTTGAGATTTGAAGGTGAAGATTTGTGAATCAAACCTAGGAGCAAGAATTAAAGTTGTTCCTTGTGTCTCTAGCTACGCGTTGTTAGTCTCGGTAAGTTCTAACTCTAAGTTTTTGAGTTTTAATTGGTTAATGGCTAGGGTTTTGGTTACTAGAGATTTGTAAGACCCAATTGGTGGTAAAATGGGTGAGTTTGGGTTATGTTGTTGTAATGAAACCCTAATAGCCACAATCTAGGGTTTTGGCCTTGTGATTTGAGGTTGTAAGTGTCAATTGGTGTTGTTAGTCACTAATACACTTTAAGATTTATGAAAGAAGTGTTAATGGGTAAGTTTGACTTGATTGTGAGTTTAAGTGATATAAAATGGGTCAAAATGTACTAGTTGACCTAATTAGATGAAATGGGTATGGATTACCCTAAGTTTTGTGTTAATTGAAGTAAATAGACTTTAATTCACTAGTCTTAGTGATTAAAGTAGAGTCTTGGCCATTTATGGGTGGTTGTGAGTAGTTGAGTCATTTAATGCAAATTGGGTCATTAAATGCTCAAGTGGGAGTATTGTGGTTAATCCCACTAGTTGTGAAATTGAATGTGCACTTAATGATTTAGGTACATTGCGTTGAAGCTCGAAAGTGCTAAATCATCATCCTTGTGACAAGGTGAGTGGAATAATTATGCGTTCATGTATATGGTGTGTTTATTTGTGAATGTTATGGTATGAACCACGTGCCGGTAGTGCCATAACATGTGTGGGATGGAGTGTGAACCACGAGCCGGTAGCACTATAAACTAAGACGTGAACCACGAGCCGGTAGCATTGAGTGTGAACCACGAGCCGGTAGCACTATAAACGAGTATGACTCAAAAGCGTATGGTGTGAACCACGAGCCGGTAGCACCATAGCATTATTGGTTAACCATATTGAGATTGTTGTTTTTGTTTAGCATATTATATATATATATATATATATATATATATATATATATATATATATATATATATATATATATATATATATATATATATATATATATATATATATATACTGAGTTGAGTATATGCTAATGAAGTGGTGTGATAATGTACGACTTGTTAGTGTTACGGGTATGTTGACATGCTATTTGAGTTACAAGTTCATATGAGGTATTTGGTATTGTGATTGCAAATGGATAGGTTATATATATGTATGTATAATTGTTGCACTCACTAAGCATTGCTTACCCTCTCATTGTTTATCATTTTATAGGTTCCGGCTTGGACAAGGGTAAGGGCATACGGTTGGATTAGTTGTCTCCCGTTTATGTTGACAGGGGGTGCTTTTGGCATAGCTTTTGAAGTTTGGCCTAACGTTTTGGGTAGTTTAGCCCCAACCCATGCTCGAGTGTCGTTTGGATTATAAACTATTATTGTAGTGGGTCAAACTTGTATAAAACTTAATTAATGGCCTTCGTGCCTTTTGTAAACATTTAAATTGATGTACGTTTAAATGGAACTTGTGGAATGGTTTACATATTTAATTAGTGCGTAAATGTGTATTATATAAAAAAAAATTTATCGTATGAAATACGGGTTGGGTTGTTTCATTTTTCTACACTAATCACCCTCATGAATTTAAATTTTTACTGATTTCTTGTAAATGAGGGCATTGCAAGATCTCAAGTGTGGGGAAGGGTTATAAATTCTCTCGGGTTTACACTTATTTAATTGCTAAATTTTGTGAAAATTTGAAAAATTTTCAACTAAATGAATTCAAAATCATGTTTATACATATTTATGAACGATAAAACTAGGTGTTAATGCCGAAATTATTGTTACCTCGGAGAGAACATAAATAGAGAAACAACCCAAAACATTAGAATTCATTTAAAATGGAATAGAGGAGAATAAAAAGGCAAAAAGAAAAGAATAAATAAAAGCTAAGTGTGGAAAGAATTTACCAAGTTCTTTAAAACACATATCACATATTTTGTACAAGATTATTGCAGGTACTTTTGCTTTGGACTAAACTAATCAGTTTTACTTGATTTACTGTAATACCTTTGAAAGAATAGATGGATCTACACGATGAATCAATTCCATCATTAAAAGGAAATAAAGTCTTCCGAAAAAGACACGCGCTTCTTGATTTAGGTCAGGAAGTTGTCGTCCAGACCAGCTGTAGGTTGACGAAAAACCTTGAAAAGTTTTCTCGAAAATCAGATGGAAATCTACGGACCTCAGCATCAAACAGGGTCGCCAGGTGGTCAGACTTATCCTAACCATGAGAGGATCTGTCTCGTAAAATGGGGAGGGCGCTGTGCAAATTAGCTTAATAAGACTAATGAATCAGACCCCCAGAAAAGGATAATCTCCTTAAAGATCAAAAATCAGCTTTTAAGCCTGATATTACTCAATCCTTGAGATTGACCTTAAAGATTGAGAATTACAAACTCATGGAATTCGATGATATCTAAACTCGAGCTTGAACGAGAAAATATTTTGATCAAAATTACAAACCGATTTGTTTTCTGAAAACCTATTTTCAATGCGTTCATTACCATTGAACGTAAAATCCTAGGAATTCACCGAAATTCATTAGGTCACCTGAACCAAATCGGGTGTCAACCGTAAGAACGGTGGTTGCATAGCATGGTCGAAGACAGGACCTTGTGCCAGACAGAAAAACTATAGGGTGATCTTTACTATTGCTCCTACAAAGGATAGTAATTACATCCGACACGTTATAGACCATAATCAAAAGCATGTCATTAGACAGTGCCTTAACAGTTTCTTATTCATCGCTTTCCTTTACAACCGGACGGTAGTTTATCGAAAGGTAATATACGGAACAAGTAAATTGGACGTGTTGCTTTCCTAATACAAGGTTAGCAAGTGGGTGACACAAAACCATAAGTTTCAAGCTAAAATTTTCAAATCTGAAACCCACAAAACCCACAAAAACAATTTGCAAACACCGGTGAAGGGTTATTCCGGAAAACTTATCTAGGGTAAAAGCTAGATTGAATTTTCAAAAGATAAAATGTTTTCATAAAGATCCAATTTCCTAAAGGATCTAAATTTTCATAGTCATGTGGGACTGTAAACCACATCGTTACTACCATTGTTCATACCGCCGTATTAAAATCACTGATGTACAAAGTGTGAAGAATAAAGAAGTGATTCAAGTATGTTTTTATTCAAGTTCTATATTGCTTGAGGACAAGCAACACTCAAGTGTGGGAATATTTGATAATGCTAAAAACGAACATATATTTCATAGCATTATCCTTCAAGAAAGACAAGTTTTTGGTTGCAATTATTCTATTTACAAGTGATATTCGTTTAAATAATAAAAGGTGAAGACAATTATTTGCAATTATTATTCTCGTAACTAAGTTATTATTATGCTTATTTGAGCTGAAGTAATTGTGATGTTGGGCTAAATATTAAGACGAGGTTATTGGATGTTGTACCATAATTCGGGTTTGGACAAAAGACCGACACTTGTGAACATTGGACTATTGACTATTAATAGGTAGGGGGTATTGTCTAATTGAATGACAACTCATTGGAACCTGTCGAACCTATCTTCAAATTAGTTAATCAAATAATTATTAAAATGATTACGAATGTCCTATTTAGTGACATTTATACGACATCATTTACAATCATTTAATTAATCAATTGGATTGGGCAATAGATTATTCATTATGGCCAAGTGGATAAATTAATGTATCATGGACTAATTAAAACAGGGGTGGATTACATACAAGGGTAATTGGTGTAATTGTTAACAAAGTATTAAAACCTTGGATTACACGCAGTCGATAACCTGGTGTAATTATTAACAAAGTATTAAAACCTTGTTATAGTTTGAATCCCTAATTAGTTGGAATATTTGACTTCAGGAATAAGGTTAATTTGACGAGCATTTTATAATTATGACCGATGGACTATTATGGACCAAAACCAGATAGGTATCAAATAAACCAGGACAAAGGACAATTAACCCAGAGAAATAAATTAAAATCAAAACGTCAAACATCATGATTACGGAAGTTTAAATAAGCATAATACTTTTATTTCATATTTCATCATACCTTTATTTACTGTCATTTTAATTACTGCAATACTTTATCGCAATTTAAATTCTGTCATTTATATTATTGTCATTTATCTTTACGCTTTATTTAAAATCGACAAACCGGTCATTAAATGGTAAAACCCCCCTTTTATAATAATAATAATACTATTATATTACTAATATATAAATATATATATTTATACAAATATAATTGTTTAAAAATATAGTGTACGCAATAAGCCGTCTCCCTGTGGAACGAACCGGACTTACTAAAAACTACACTACTCTACGATTAGGTACACTGCCTATAAGTGTTGTAGCAAGATTTAGGTATATCCCATCTATTTAAATAAATAAAACTTGTATCATATTTTGCCATATTTCATATTAAAAATAGTAGTATTTCGTATACACCTCGCATAACATCAGTCGTCTAGATGACAAAAATGGTATTTTTCTCATTTTAATGTTCCTTTTAAAATGTTTGAATTTCTATCATATTATTATTATTTTTAAGCATGACTTAGCATGGTATAAATAGTTTTAAGGACTATTATTTCACTCAAGTTCTAATTATGTATAATACATATAATTATGAAACTAATATCACTTCACTAAGTACAAATTTTAACTCATTAATATGCGCCGCCAAATGGAGTAACATTTGGAGGCGCATAATTTTCGGTTTCATATTGTGCTGAAATTCCTAAGGTCACCTTAAAAGTGAACAAGGAGCAAGACTTCCTGAAAGTGTCTTGCCAATCGAGGTCGCCTAGATGACGAAAATGGTATTTTACCCATTTTAATGTTCTTTTTACACGTTTTGTATTTCAGTTATATTATTATTTTTGTTTAAGCAAGATTAGCATTGTATGAATAGTTTAAAGACCTATTATTTCACTCAAATTATAATTACGTATAACTCATATAATTTTGAAACTAATATTATTTCGCCTAATGCAAATTTTGAACTCATTAATATGCGCCGCTAAATGGAAACATTTGGCGGCGCATAATTTTCGTTTTCAGATTGTGTTGAAATTATTTAGATCTCCCTAAAAGAGAACAAGGAGCAAGACTCCCTAAACGTTTCTTGCCATTCGAGGTTATCTAGATGACGGAAATGGTATTTTTCTCATTTTATGTTATTTTTAAAAGTTTTGAATTTCTCTCACACTATTATTATTGTTTAAGCATGACCTAGCATGATATAAATAGTTTTAAGACCTATTATTTCACTCACATAGTAATTACGTATTACGCATATAATTTTGAAAGTAATACCACTTCACTAAATACAAATTTTAACTCATTAATACGCACCGCTAAATGGAGTAACATTTGCAGTGCATTATTTTCGGTTTCAGATTATATTGAAGTTTCTAAGATCACCCTAAAAGAGAACAAGGAGCAAGAGTCTCTGAAGGTGTCTTGCCATTCTAGTTCATCTATATGGAAAATGGTATTATACTCATTTTAATGTTCTTTTTAAATGTTATGAATTTCTATTAATTATTATTTTTGTTTAAGCATGACTTAGCATGATATAAATAGTTTTAGGCCTATTATTTTTCTCACATTGTAATTATGTATAGTGCATATAATTTTGAAACTAATATCACTTCACTAAATACAAATTTTAACTCATTAATATGCGCCGCTAAATGGAGTAACATTTGGCGGCGCATAATTTTCGGTTTCAGATTATGCTGAAATTCTTAAGATCACCTTAAAAGAGAAAAAGGAGCAAGACTCTCTGAAGGTTTCTTGCCATTCGAGGTCGTCTAGATGATGAAAATGGTATTTTACACATTTAATGTTCTTTTTATACGTTTTGAATTTCTAGCAAATTATTATTTTTGTTAAAGCATGACTTAACATGGTATAAATAGTTTGAAGGCCTATTATTTCTCTCACATTGTAATTATTTGTAACGCATATAAGTTTGAAAGTACATCATTTCAGTAAATACAAATTTTAACTCATTAATATGCGCCGCCAAATGGAGTATCATTTGGCGGCGCATAATTTTCGGTTTCAGATTGTGTTGAAATTACTATGATCACCCAAAAAGAGAACAAGGAGCAAGACACTCTAAATATGACTTTCCATTAGAGGTCGTCTAGATAACGAAATGGTATTTTACTCATTTTAATGTTCAGTTTAAGCATTTTTAATTTCTATCATATTATTATATTTGTTTAAGAATCACTTAGTATGGTACAAATAGTTATAAAGCCTTTATTTCACTCACAATGTAATTATGTATAACGCATATAATTTTGAAACTAATACAACTTCACTAGATACAAATTTTAGCTTATTAATAGGCGCCGCCAAATGGAGTAACATTTGCCGGCGCATAATTTTTAGTTTCAGATTGTGCTTAAATTCCTAAGATCACCCTAAAACAGTACAAGTAGCAAGAATTCCTGAAGGTGTCTTGCCACTCGAGGTCGTTTATATGACGAAAATATTATTTTACTCATTTTAATGTTCTCTTTTAACGTTTTGAATTTCTATCATATTTTTATTTTTGTTTAAGCAAGACTTAGCATTGTATAAATAGTTTTAAGGCCTATTATTTAACTCACATTGTAATTATGTATAACGCGTATAATTTTGAAACTAATATCATTTCACTAAGTTCAAATTTTAACTCATTAATATGCGACACCAAATGGAGTAACATTTGCCGACGCATATTTTTCGGCTTCAGATTGTGCTGAAATTCCTAAGATCACCCTAAAAGAGAACAAGGAACAAGAATCCATGAAGGTATCTTGCATTCGAGGTCGTCTAGATGTCGAGAATGGTATTTTACTCATTTTTATGTTTTTATAAACGTTTTGAATTTCTAACATATTATTATTTTTGTTTAACCATAACTTAGCATGGTATAAATAGTTTTAAGGCTTATTATTTCACTTACATTGTAATTATGTATAAAGCATATTATTTTAAAAAACTAATATCACTTCACTAAATACATATATTAACTCATTAATAATGCGCTGCCAAATGGAGTAACATTTGGCGGCGCATAATTTTCGTCTTCAGATTGTGCTGAAATTCCTAATATTACCCTAAAAGTGTTCAAGGAGCAAGACTTTCGGAAGGGGTCTAGTCATTCGAGGTCGTCTAGATGACGAAAATGGTATTTTACTCATTTTAATGTTCTTTTTAATCGTTTTGAATTTCTATCATATTATTATTTTTCTTTAAGCATGACTTAGAATGGTATAAGTAGTTTTAAGGCATATCATTTCACTCACAATGTAATTTTGTATAACACATATAATTTTGAATTAAATATCACTTCACTAAATACAAATTTTAACTCATTAATATACGTCGCCTAATGGAGTAACATTTGGCGGTGAATAATTTTCGGTTTCAGATTTTGCTGAAATTCCTAAGATCACCCTAAAATAGAACAAGGTGTAAGACTCCCTTGAGGTGTCTTGCCATTCGAGGTTGTCTAGATGATGAAAATTGTATTTTACTCATTTCAATGTTCTTTTTAAATGTTTGAATTTCCACCACTTTATTATTTTTGTTACAGCATGACTTAGCATGGTATACATAGTTTTAAGGCCTATTATTTCACTCATATTGTAATTATGTATAACGCATATAATTTTGAAACTAATATCATTTCATTAATTACAAATTTTAACTCATTAATATGCACCGCCAAATGGAGTAACCTTTGGTGGCTCATAATTTTCGGTTTCAGATTGTGCTAACATTTCCATGATCACCCTAAAAGAGAACAAGGAGCAAGACCTCCTGAAGGTGGCTTGCCATTCGAGGTCGTCTAGATGACGAAAATGATATTTTATTCATTTTAATATTTTTTTAAATGTTTCAAATTTCTATCATAATATTATTTTTGTTTAAGAATTACTTAGCAAGGTAATAATAGTTTTAAGGCCTATTATTTCTCTCAAATTGTAATTATGTATAACACATATAATTTTGAAATTAATATCACTTCACTATATACAAATTCCAACTCATTAATATTGCGTCGCCAAATGGAGTATCATTTGGCGGCGCATGATTTTTGATTTCAAATTCTGCTGAAATTCTTAAGATCACCTTAAAAGAGAACAAGTAGCAAGACTCTCTGAAGGTGTCTTGCTATTCGAGGTCGTCTAAATGACGAAATTGATATTTTACTCATTTTAATGTTCTTTTTAAACATTTTGAATTTCTATCATATTATTATTTTTGTTTAAGCATGACTTAACATTGTATAGGTAGTTTTAAGGCCTATTATATCACTCACATTGTAATTATGTATAACGAATATATATTTTTTAAACTAATATCACTTCACTAAATACAAATTTTAACTCATTAGTATGCGCCGCCAAATGGAGTAACATTTGGCGGCGCAAAATTTTTAGTTTTAGATTGTGCTGAAATACCAATGATCACCCTAAAAGAGAACAAGAAGCAACACTCTCTGAAGGTGTCTTGCAATCGAGATCGTCTAGATGACGAAAATAGTATTTTACTCATTTTTATGTTCTTTTTAACAGTTTTGAATTTCTACCATATTATTATTTTTGTTTAAATATGACTTAGCATGATATATATAGTTTTAATGGCTATTATTTCATTCACATTGTAATTATGTATAAAACATATAATTTTGAAACTAATATCACTTCACTTAATACAAATTTGAACTCATTAATATGTGCCTCCAAATGGAGTAACATTTGGCGGGGCATAATTTTCAGTTTCAGGTTGTGCTGAAAGTTCTAAGATCGTTATAAAAGAGAACAAGGAGGAAGCATTCCTGAAGGTGTCTTGCCATTCGAGGTCGTTTAGATGACGAATATGGTATTTTACTTATTTCAATGTCCCTTTAAAACGTTTTGAATTTCTATCATATTTTTTTAAGAATGACTTAGCATGGTATAAATAATTTTAAGGTCTATAATGTCACTCATATTGTAACTATGTATAACGCATTTAATTTGAAACTAATATCTTTTCAATAAATACAAATTTAACTTATTAATATGCGCCGACAAATGGAGTTATATTTGGCGGTGCATAATTTTCAGTTTTAGATTGTGCTGAAATTTTTAAAATCACTATAAAAAAGAACAAGGAGGACGACTATGTGTAGGTGTCTTGCCATTCGAGGTCATCTAGATGACGAAAATGATATATTACTCATTTTAATTTTTTTTAAACGTTTGAATTCTATCACATTTTTATTTTTGTTTAAGAATGACTTAGCGTGGTATAAATAGTTTTAAGGCCTATTATTTCACTCAAATTGTAATTGTGTATAACGCATATAATTTTAAAACTAATATCACTTCACTAAATACAATTAACTCATTAATATGAGCGACCAAATGGAGTAACATTTGGCGGCACATAATTTTCTATTTCAGATTGTGCTAAAATTCCTAATTCACTCTTAGAGAGAACAATGAGCAAGCCTCCCTGAAGGTGTCTTACTCATTTCAATGTCCTTTTAAAATGTTTTGAATTTCTATCATATTATTATTTTTGTTCAAGAATTACTTATCATGGTATGAATAGGTTTAAGGCCTATTATGCCACTCAGATTGTAATTATATATAACGCAATTAATTTTGAAACTAATATCAGTTCACTAAATATGAATTTTAAGTCATTAATATGTGACGCCAAATGGAGTAACATTTGGCGGTGCATAATTTTCGGTTTTAGATTGTGCTGAAATTTCTAAGATCACCGTAAAAGAGAACCATGAGGAAGACTCCCTGAAGGTGTCTTTCCATTCGAGGTCATCTAGATGTCGAAAATGGTAGTTTACTCATTTCAATATTCTTTTTAAATTTTTTGAATTTCTATCATATTATTATTTTTGTTTAAGCATGACTTAGCATGGTATAGATAGTTTTAAGGGCTATTATTTCTCTCACATTATAATTCTGTATAACGCATATAATTTTGAAACTAATATCACTTCACTAGATACAAATGTTAACTCATTAATATGCGTCGCCAAATGAAGTAACATTTGGGGGCGCATAATTTTCGGTTTCAGATTGTGCTGAGATTCCTAAGATCACCGTGAAAGAGAATAAGGAGCAAGACTCCATGAAGGTGTCTTGCCATTCGAGGTCGTCTAGATGACGAAAATGATATTTTACTCATTTTAATGTTCTTTTTAAACGTTTTGAATTTATATCATATTATTATTATTATTTTAAGGAAGACTTGGAATGGTATAAATAATTTTAAGGCTCATTATTTCACTCACATTGTAATTATGTATAACGCATATAAATTTGAAACTAATATCACTTCAATAAATACAAATGTTAACTCATTAATATGCACCGCCAAATGGAGTAACACTTAGCGGCGCATTATTTTAGATTTCAGATTATGCTGAAATTCTTAAAATCACCTTAAAAGAGAAGAAGGAGCAAGACTCCCTGAAGGTGTCTTGCCATTCGAGGTCGTCAAAATGATACTTTACTCATTTTAATGTTCTTTTCAAAACATTTTGAATTTCTATCATAGTATCTTTATTTAATCATGACTTAGCATGGTATAAATAGTTTTAAGACATATTATTTCACTCACATTGTAATTAGGTATAATGCATATAATTTTGAAAATAATATCACTTCACTAAATACAAATTTTAACTCATTAATATTCGCCGCCAATTGGAGTAACATTTGGCGGCGCATAATTTGCGTTTTCAGATTGTGCTGAAATTCCTAAGAACTCCTTTAAGTAGAACAATGAGTAAGACTCCCTGAAGGTTTCTTGCCATTCGAGGTCGTCTAAATGTTGAAAATGGTATTTTACACATTTTAATGTTCTTTTTAAACGTTTTGAATTCTATTATATTATTATTTTTCTTTAAGCATGACTTAGCATTGTATAAATAGTTTTAAGGCCTATTATTTCACTCACATTATAATTATGTATAACGCATATATTTTTGAAACTAATATCACTTCACTAAATACAGATTTAACTCATTAATATGCGCCGCCAAAGGAATTAACATTTGGCGGCGCATTATTTTCGATTTCCGATTGTGCTGAAATTTCTAAGATCACCCTAGAATAAGGAGCAAGACTCCCTGAAGGTGTCTTTCCATTTTAGGTCGTCTAGATGACGAAAATAGTATTCTACTCGTTTTAATGTTCTTTTTAAACGTTTTGAATTTCAATCATATTTTTGTTTTTGTTTAAGCATGACTTAGCATGGTATAAATAGTTTTAAGGCCTATTCTACTCGTTTTATTGTCCTTATTCGTATGCTTGTTGGTTGTAAGCATGTTAGATGATTGTTGTATGATGGATTTCTTAAGCTTAATCTGTAGATAGATTCCATTAACTTAGCGGCGCGTTAATCCCCCACCTTCCTCGCCCTACAGGTTTTAGGTACTGCTGATGGGATCGGACCATGATGTAGAAGACATGTTTAACTAGTAACTCTGATGCGAGCAACTGTAACCGTTTTTGTAATAACATAACACCGTTTGTGAAAGTTAAAAGTAAATACATGGTTTTCTGTAATTATAAATAATGATGTTGTGGTTGGTAACTAAATGTCTTCCGCTGTGTTATAAACAAAATGGCCGGTGTTACAATATGACACAAATATAGTCGCACTCTATGCGCCTATATCATCTGATGTGAGTTTCGTATACTTGCATAAGGGTCCAGTATATTCTAGAAGAATGTACGGTATAATTTGTAGCGACCCGACAAAATCGTCATTGACGGCGCCGTCTACTTAGGTCCTGTTACGTGGTCATAAGTTTTTAAAACAACGTTTGACCAAAAAATATGTCGCATTCATTTCAATTATAAAGATGTTTCAAAGTTTACAAAGTAGTTCGACGACCAAACATGTTACAACGTTTTAAGTACAATTGAAACCTATGCGACACAAAATAAGTTAAGTCAAAAGACGCTCCACGTATGCATGTATACTCGACATCCAAGCAAGTATCAAAAATAATGTACGGAAGCATGTATCACCTAGCATTCAAGGACCTAAGAAAACATATAGAAAACTGTCAACGAAAAACGTTGGTGAAATCATAGGTGTATTAGTAACGTTGTTTTTGAACCACAAGATTTAATATAGTTGATTATCCAAATCGTTTGTATTCCAAAAGTAAGTTAGCGAGCACCCAATTATCAAGACTTAACTGTTTTGTACCCTGTTACGTAGTGTTAGAACATACACTATACTCGAAAATATATTTCATCCGCTAACGGTAGCGAACCGTCCGAATGAGGGCTCGTCAAGCCCAATGTGATCACATAACATAAGTTCACGTTTACACCCTGCAAGTGTAACTAATGATAATTGAATTGAGGCTTTTTGTTCTAACTCGATGTGGAATGTTTGTTTTCGTACTTGTGTTCAAAGCATAAAAGTATGATACGTATATGTTTCTCATCCCATAGTTTAAAAGTAAAAGTTGTTGAAAAGGTGGGACTATGATCTCACCTTGGTTGTACGAATAGTAAATTGTACTTCACAAAGTAACGTGTGCAAGAACGAATGCTAGACTTGACCTAAATAAATAGGTTCGTATCAATATCGGTAAACACGGCTGGTCAAAGTGTTCAATTAGTCCTATGGCTCATTACGACTCGATTATAAAGCATGTGAATCAAGTTGTCAAGTTTCATACAAGAATCAAGTATGCAAGAAGATTAGAACGGTTTAAACAAGTATTGGCTAAGTTTGGACAAAAGTCAACTTTGGTCAAGTCAAAGTCAACGAAAAAGTCAACATGTTTGGTTCGGGTCCCGAACTATTTTTCTGAGGTTTTTAATCATATATAAGCATGTTAGAACAAGTTACATGTGAATCGGAGGTGTGTAGCATAGCAAACATTTTTCGAAAAAGTGTCATGGTGAACAGCCGCTGAACACGGCTTATGTCGCGCCACGACATGGGATGGCCGCGCCGCGGTAATCAACTGGAGCTGGTGCCTGGCTCGTTTCAAAAGTCTAAGTCCCTAACCAAATTTCATTCAAACACATTTAACGAACCGTAAACATTCAAGGCACGTATCTTATATCGTTGGAAAGGTAATTTGACGAGGAACACAACTAAACACATTTTATCAATCAAAATTATCATTTGCAATAATCGAATTTCCAAATTGAATGATCAATTAATGTCCATCATTAATACTTCAAATTCATAAATGCACATTTATGATTCGGGAATTAAATGCAAACATATGATACGCCGTTTCGTAGGTAATTATGCATACAATACAACTAAACACTTACAAACCACATTGCAAAGCATTTAATGCATCAAAAGTCCATTTTACTTCTATCAAACCCTAACTCAAAATCATAAATTTAGCAATTATGTTTATGGAGTCTTTCTAAGTCAACCTATACATCAAATTGAAGCTAGTGATGCTAGTAACACATTTAATACATGCACTTTTAACATCTAACAACATTTAGGCAAACAAGTCACAAGATCAAACACACCCATTTATCAAGTTCATGCTAGTTACTCAAAACAACAAGATCAAGCATATAAATCACATATTCAAGTTAGACTTGAGCCATAGACACTAATTAACACTTTTATAAGTTAAAAACATCATGAACAAAAAATCTAGTGTTTTTAGAAAGTTACCCAAATGCAATAAAGTTGGTATGGATTCGAAGAGGAAGATGCAAGGATTCCAAATATGTAATTTGTTTGAGTTTATGCTTGCTAGATCTTGAATAGATGATGAATCTGTGATTTGGTGTTTGAGAGAATAAAGTGGAAGTAGTAAAAGAGTGATGAGGTAAATGAGTGGAAGGGATGATGGTTTGACCATTTGACCTAGTAACATCTTTGGTCATTTGGCAAGTCTAGTCCCTCGAGTTTGAATCGGGTGCGTGAATTACCTAAACGAGATATTTTAAAACGCGTATTAACTGAGGATGTTATAATTATATAACGGACTTTAAATAGTATAATGGAAGGTAAATGGAAAAAGGCGGGATGTTACATTACCTACTCCTTAAAAGAAATTTCGTCCCGAAATTTAAGTAGGCGTAGTAGTCGTTTTTCTTCCTCGGGATCTTGCGTTTCCAAATCCACGAATAAATGAGGGTATTTCTTTTGCATTTGATCTTGCCTTTCCCAAGTAATCTCGGGTTCTCTTTTGGCATTCCAACGGACCTTGACAATCGGAATTCGGCTTTGTTTTAGCGTTTTAACGGAGTGATCCACAATTTCAACCGGTTCTTCCACAAAGTGGAGTTTGTCATCAATAGTAAGTTCCTCGAGAGGGATGACGAGTCCGGGTTTGGCAAAACACTTTTTCAAGTTTGACACATGGAAAGTAGGATGAACGGAGCTCAGTTGAGATGGAAGATCAAAACGATAGACAACGGTTCCAACACGCTCTAAGATTTCAAAAGGACCAATATACCGCGGATTTAGCTTCCCACGTTTTCCGAAACGAATTACACCTTTCCAAGGTGCGACTTTTAATATTACGCGGTCACCGACTTGGAATTCGAGGTCGTTGCATCTAATGTCGGTATAGCTCTTTTGACGACTACGGGCCGTTCTAAGCCTATCTCGGATTTGAACGATCTTCTCGGTTGTTTCATGAATGAGTTCGGGTCCGGTGATTTGTGCGTCACCTACTTTGGCCTAACAAAGAGGAGAACGACATTTGCAGCCATATAACGCTTCAAAAGGTGGGGCTTTAATACTCGCGTGATAACTATTGTTGTAAGAGAACCCGGCTAGTGGTAAACGCTTGTCCCAAGCTTTTCCAAAATCGACAACGCAAGCTCGTAACATGTCTTCCAAAGTTTGAATCGTGCATTTGCTTTGTCCATCAATTTGTGGATGATATGCGGTGCTCATGTCTAATAGTGTTCCCAACGCTTCTTGTAAGGTACGCCAAAATCTAGAAACAAAACATCCATCTCGATCGGAAATAATCGATAATGGTACACCGTGACGGGCTACGATCTCTTTAATGTAAAGTTGTGCAAGTTTCTCCATTTTGTAGGTTTCCTTCATGGCAAGGAAGTGAGCGGATTTGGTGAGACGGTCTACAATAACCCAAATAGTATCATAACCGCTTGCCGTTCTTGGTAGTTTTGTGATAAAATCCATCGTTATTCTTTCCCACTTCCACTGTGGGATTTTGGGTTGTTGAAGTAATCCGGATGGTCTTTGATGTTCGGCTTTGACTTTGGAGCAAGTTAGGCACCTTCCAACATAAGTAGCAACGTCTCTTTTCATGTTCGGCCACCAATATTGTTCTTTGAGGTCGTGGTACATCTTATTGGCACCGGGGTGAATCGAATATCTTGACTCATGGGCTTCGTCTAAAATAAGGCTTCGTAAGTCCCCATAACTAGACACCTAAATTCTTCCGGCGAAATATCGGAGTCCGGTCTCTTTAACTTCGAATCGTGAGGTGAGGATGTTCAAGCGTTCAAGAGATATGTTTTCATCTTTAAGAGCTTCATCTTGGGCTACACGAATTTGGTTATTGAGATTGGTGTGGATGGTGATGTTTAAAGCTCGAACACGAAGAGGAACCGCTCTTTCCTTTCGACTTAAGGCATCGGCTACTACATTTGCCCTTTCGGGATGATAACGAAGCTCACAATCGTAATCGTTTAAGGTTTCAATCCAGCGTCGTTGTCTCATATTTAGTTTCTTTTGATCGAAGATGTGTTGAAGGCTTTTGTGATCGGTGAAGATAGTACTCTTGGTTCCATAAAGGTAGTATCTCCACATTTTGAGTGCAAAGACAACGGCTCCGAGTTCGAGATCATGTGTCGTGTAGTTTCGTTCATAAATTTATAGTTGTCTAGAGGCATAAGCAATGACTTTATTTCGTTGCATCAATACACACCCAAAACCATGTTTCGAGGCATCGCAATATACAACAAAATCATCATTGCCCTCGAGAAGTGACAAGATGGGAGTGGTGGTTAGCTTTGTCTTCAAGATTTGAAACGCGGATTCTTATTCGGTTGCCCAAATGAATTTCTTTCCCTTGTGAGTTAACGCAGTTAGAGGACAAGTAACCAAAGAGAAATCCTTGATGAATCTACGATAGTATCTAGCGAGACCCAAGAATTGTCGAATGTGAGTAGGAGTAGTAGGGGTTTTCCATTTGCTAATGGCTTCAATTTTTGCGAGATCGACTTTAATGCCTTGGTCGCTTACGACATGACCGAGAAATTGAACTTCCTTCAACCAAAATTCACACTTGGAGAATTTGGCATAGAGTCGTTCTTGTCTTAAGAGTTCGAGCACAAGTCGAAGGTGTTGTTCGTGCTCTTCTTCGCTTTTAGAATAGACGAAGATATCATCGATGAATACAATAACGAACTTGTCGAGATACGGTTTGCACATGCGGTTCATAAGATCCATGAACACCGCCTGTGCGTTAGTGAGACCAAATGGCATTACAAGAAATTCGTAACTACCATAACAAGTCAGGAAGGCGGTTTTGGAGACATCTTCTCCCTTAACCCTTAGTTGATGATAACCCGAACGGAGGTCAATTTTTGAATATACATGTGATCCTTGTAGTTGATCAAAGAGGTCGTCGATGCGTGGAAGAGGATATCAGTTTTTAACCGTCAATTTATTTAGTTCACGATAATCAATGCACATTCGTAGGGATCCATCTTTCTTCTTAACGAATAAAATCGGAGAGCCCCATGGTGAATGGCTAGGTTGGATAAAGCCACGGTCAAGTAGTTCTTGGATTTGACTTTGCAATTCTTTCATTTCAGATGGAGCAAGCCTCTACGGTGCACGTGCTACGGTGCGGCTCCTGGAATAAGATCGATTTGAAATTCAACCGGTCGATGAGGCGGAAGACCCAGCAATTCGTCGAGAAATACATCGGATTATTCACTAACAATCGGCACATCCTCGATGAGCTTCTCATCGGTCTCGACTTTCTTAACGTGGGCTAGGATCGCGAAACAACCTTTATGAAGGTATTTTTCAACTTTAAGGCACGAGACGAGGTTGAGTCCAGTACAACTCTTATCGCCATAGACAGTCAAGGGTTCACCATTCTCAGTAGGAATTTGAATCGCTTTAAGATCGCAAAGGATGTGAGATTTCGTTTTGGCTAACCAATCCATACCAATTATTACATCGAAGCTCCCTAGTTCTATAGGTATCAAGTCAATTTCAAATTCTTTACCCATTAAGTTTAACGTACATCCCCGATAAAATTTGTCGGCACTCAATAGTTTCCCGTTGGCCACTTCAATGGTATAAGTGGTATCTAGTGGGAGTGGTGTAGTGCTAAAAGAATGAGTCAAAGTCTTGGATACAAAACTCTTATCGGCACCCGAATCGAATAAGCAAGAGATATAAGAATTGTTGAGAAGAAACGTACCCGTGACTAGTTCATTGTCATCTCGGGCTTCCTCAGTATTGATGTTGAAAGCTCAGCCACGTGTATTGGGCTTAGCTTTCTTCTTTGGGCACGTATTCCTATAATGACCCGGTTGGCCACATTCATAGCAAACACCCGGTTTTGGTGCATTGGGCCCCTTTTGAAAAACGGGGGCGGTATTTCTACAATCGTGGGCCAAATGACCACTTCTTTGGCACCGGTGGCAAAACGGCTTGTCACATTCACCATAGTGATGTTTGTGGCATTTGTTGCAAAAAGCTTTATTTCTGACATAACTTTTCTTGCCATCGGAGGTGAAAGGTTTCTTGGTGGGGTTGTTGTTGTTGTAGTTGCTTGATTGAGTGGCTTCCCATTTCCTTTTGTTGCCACCCGATTTATCCTCGACTTTTGGTGCCGGTACTACAATTTCGTCCACCGTTTCTATCAATTTTCGGGTCATCTTCAAAGCTTCTAGATGATTAGTGGGTTTGGATGACATTACCCCGTGTTTGATGCTCTTTGGAAGACTATCCATGTAAAGTTCAACTCTTAGTGACTCAGGGTTCACGAGGTTTGGGCACATTAAGGATAGCTCGGAGAACCGTTGATTGTAAGCCTTGAGGTCATTTCCGACCACTTTTAAAGTTCTTAGCTCTTGTTCGAGCTTGCGAGTCTCTTTATGCTGGAAGTATTCGATGATCATCTTTTCTTTCAAATCGGGCTAAGAGAGAGCGTGGGCTTCATCGGTACCCACCGATTGTACATACGTGTTCCACCACGTGAGAGCGATATCGGCGAAAGTGTGGGTGGAATATTTGACCTTGTCTTGGTCCCGGCAACCGCTTATGCTAAAAACGGCTTCCGTTTGCTCAAACCATCGAGTGAAAGCAACCGGTCCTCCGGTCCCATCGAAAGTATGAGGTTTGCACCCCATGAAAGCTTTGTAGGAGCATCCCTCGTTTGAGTTACCGGCTCCATTGTTGTTGTTGTTGTTGTGGTTGTTGTTATTGTTGTTGTTGTTGGATGAGTGTCCGGCCATGGCCGCATCTACAGCGGTGGCTATCATGCGTTGAAGAGCTTTTTCGGGAGTTTCATTGCGTGGAACCCGGCGAGGAGGCATTGTTCCTTCAAAACACAAGGATATCGTTGGTTAGTATTCTTAATAATACTAACCGTGATATGGAATAAGGATAGAGAGAAAATTTTCCTTGACCCACCTTAAATTCTTTATGTCATAATGTTGGAACATCCATATGAGTCACTGTAATATAATACTAGCAATTATATCACCCTAATTCATATGTGCATTCGACATTATTTCATATAGTCAAGGTTGCATGTCAATCAAATTAAACAACGTGAGATTAAGATGAATAAGAGTTTGATATGAATAGAAGAGTTCGAGTATAAATGCACAAGTAGTCAAGTAATTCCTACTTCAAGTCTATATGTCGGTTGTAGTCTAGACTCACTAATGTACCCTATGACTCGGGGTTGACACCAATGAACTCTAAATCCCTATAACCAACGCTCTGATACCATCTGTAGCGACCCGACAAAATCGTCATTGACGGCGCCGTCTACTTAGGTCCTGTTACGTGGTCATAAGTCTTTAAAACAACGTTTGACCAAAAAATATGTCGCATTCATTTCAATTATAAAAATGTTTCAAAGTTTACAAAGTAGTTCGACAACCAAACATGTTACAACGTTTTAAGTACAATTGAAACCTATGCGACACAAAATAAGTTAAGTCAAAAGACGCTCCACGTATGCATGTATACTCGACATCCAAGCAAGTATCAAAAATAATGTGTAGAAGCATGTATCACCTAGCGTTCAAGGACCTGAGAAAACATATAGAAAACTATCAACGAAAAACGTTGGTGAAATCATAGGTGTATTAGTAACGTTGTTTTTGAACCACAAGATTTAATATAGTTGATTATCCAAATCATTTGTATTCCAAAAGTAAGTTAGCGAGCACCCAATTATCAAGACTTAACTGTTTTGTACCCTGTTACGTAGTGTTAGAACATACACTATACTAGAAAATATATATCATCCGCTAACGGTAGCGAACCGTCCGAATGAGGGCTCGTCAAGCCCAATGTGATCACATAACATAAGTTCACGTTTACACACTGCAAGTGTAACTAATGATAATTGAATTGAGGCTTTTTGTTCTAACTCGATGTGGAATGTTTGTTTTCGTACTTGTGTTCAAAGCATAAAAGTATGATACGTATATGTTTCGCATCCCATAGTTTAAAAGTAAAAGTTGTTGAAAAGGTGGGACTATGATCTCACCTTGGTTGCACTAATAGTAAATTGTACTTCACAAAGTAACGTGTGCAAGAACGAATGCTAGACTTGACCTAAATAAATAGGTTCGTATCAATATCGGTAAACACGGTTGGTCAAAGTGTTCAATTAGTCCTATGGCTCATTACGACTCGATTATAAAGCATGTGAATCAAGTTGTCAAGTTTCATGCAAGAATCAAGTATGCAAGAAGATTAGAACGGTTTAAACAAGTATTGGTTAAGTTTGGACAAAAGTCAACTTTGGTCAAGTCAAAGTCAACAAAAAAGTCAACACGTTCGGTTCGGGTCCCGAACTATTTTTCTGAGATTTTTAATCATATATAAGCATGTTAGAACAAGCTACATGTGAATCGGAGATGCGTAGCATAGCAAACATTTTTCGAAAAAGTGTCATGGTAAACAACAGCTGAACACGGCTTATGTCGCGCCGCAACATGGGATGGCCGCGCCGCGGCATTCAACTGGAGCTGGTGCCTGGCTCATTTCAAACGTCTAAGTCCCTAACCAAATTTCATTCAAACACATTTAACGAACCGTAAACATTCAAGGCACGTATCTTATATCGTTGGAAAGGTAATTTGACGAGGAACACAACTAAACACATTTTATCAATCAAAATTATCATTTTCAATAATCGAATTTCCAAATTGAATGATCAATTAATGCCCATCATTAATGCTTCAAATTCATAAATGCACATTTATGATTCGGGAATTAAATGCACACATATGATACGCCATTTTGTAGGTAATTATGCATACAATACAACTAAACACTTACAAACCACATTGCAAAGCATTCAATGCATCAAAAGTCCATTTTACTTCTATCAAACCCTAACTCAAAATCATAAATTTAGCAATTATGTTTATGGAGTCTTTCTAAGTCAACATACACATCAAATTGATGCTAGTGATGCTAGTAACACATTTAATACATGCACTTTTAACATCTAACAACATTTAGGCAAACAAATCACAAGATCAAACACACCCATTTATCAAGTTCATGCTAGTTACTCAAAACAACAAGATCGAGCATATAAATCACATATTCAAGTTAGACTTGAGCCATAGACACTAATTAATACTTTTATAAGTTAAAAACATCATGAACACAAAATCTAGTGTTTTTAGAAAGTTACCCAAATGCAATAAAGTTGGTATGGATTCGAAGAGGAAGATGCAAGGATTCCAAATATGTAATTTGTTTGAGTTGATTCTTGCTAGATCTTGAATAGATGATGAATCTTTGATTTGGTTTTTGAGAGAATAAAGTGAAAGTAGTAAAAGAGTGAGGAGGTGAATGAGTGGAAGGGATGATGGTTTGACCATTTGACCTAGTAACATCTTTGGTCATTTGGCAAGTCCAGTCCCTCGAGTTTGAATCGGGTGCGTGAATTACCTAAACGAGATATTTTAAAACGCGTATTAAGGGAGGATGTTATAATTATATAACGGACTTTAAATAGTATAACGGAAAGTAAACGGAAAAAGGCAGGATGTTACATAATTAATTCGGATTCTTTTCCTTAAATAACGAAAGTTAGTTGGGATAAGATTGCATTTAATTAGGGAAGAGATTCTATCGAAACCCTAATTCGTGAGGCTATAAATACTTAGCTCATAAACCCTACAAACATATTCGGTTACTCATACGTAACAAATCATACACATCATCGTACGAACAAGCTTCATACGATCTCTCACGTAAAGACTTTCAGGTATGTCTCGAACTATAAAACCTTCATGTCTTTGGGCCACTCAATCCTGTATGCTGGATTGTTGGTGGAATCTCAAATCGGCCACCCTGTCAGAATCGAAACAATTTCGATATGGGTTATCCACGACTAAGTGTCGGAGGTTCGAATATTGTTAGTCCTTAAACCCTATCATGTATTCAAGCGTAAGTTCACCATGACCTCGTGAAAATATGCTTGATCATTTGGCGCCATCCGTGGGACCGGTTATATGAACAAATAGGATTGGAATTTATGTTATGTATTTTCTTTCCGTAAAACCTTTTTGTTTAATTAATTGGTCACTTTCAGGTTATTCGCCTAATTTAAACCAATGGCGGGCAACAAAGGTTCAAAGCCATCTTTTTCAACATTTCCAGGTCAATGAACACCTGTACAAACGACAAAACAGGCATCCACGGCAGAAGGGAAAAAGGTGTCAAAACCCCCTTCAACAGAAGCTATCCTAATGGGGCCAACAAGCGCTGATATCGCAAAGAGAGTTCCTCCAACCGTGGATGAGGAAGAAAGCGATTGGCCACAGAACGTTGGGGAAGATATGCCCCCAAGAGTAGAAACTAGCTATATCCGTTTCAAAGAAATGGATACTGGACGCATGAAGTCTCCAGAAAAAGTAAGTTTCAGATCTCCAGCAAACACTGACTATATACGTTCTAAAGAAGCAGATGCTGTGTATGAATTCCCACCAGGAAATGTCACGCCAATAGCGAAAACTACGTATGTAGGAACAATCCCAACTATCACAATGATAGAACCGGGAACTCAAACTTTAAGGGTTAGCCTGACAAGTGCACAGGAAGAGATTAGGAGAATGGGTTTGAGAAACCTGGACGGTTCATACATCATAGTAGTGCCACTGCAAGCAAGGATGACTTATACGTCGCCGCAGCCAAACGTATGTGAGTTAAGGCAAACTCAACATCAGGGTGACCAGGGAAGTGTGCCTTATAACCCTCTAGAGCCGAGCAGTTCAAATAACTTTATATCACAACTACATCAAGTTGCACCTCCGCACCTAACACAAGCGCTTAATGAACCAACGCGGTTCCAGGAGTTCATGCAAAATTGGTTTGCAGTGATGCAAGGGTATAAAGAAAGACAATCTCTGGAAGTGGCTCCCGCCACAGAAAATTTTGCCGCGCATATAGCAAATCACCCGTTTCCGAAGGCACCAGTAATACCATTAACATTAGGAAGCTATGACGGGTTCTCCGAGCCTGATGACTTCCTACAAAGATTTGAAGGAACTGCAAGAACCCACAATTGGGGAGATGCGGTAGCATGTCATATGCTACCAATTGTGTTACAAGGAGTAGCACGGGAGTGGTTCAACAATCTAACTCCCAGGAGCATAACAGGTTATGAGGACTTAAGATCTCGGTTTCCACTTAACTTCCATAGTCTGCGCACGCACTTAGAATGCCATGACATTAAACAAAAACCCAAAGAATCTTTGGGTGAGATTATTGATAGATATACAAACGAAGTAGCTAAAATACTAGATCTACCAGAAAGCCAAAAGGTGTCCGGATTTATTCATTGCCTTAATACAGACAGACACTTGTCGTTATGGAAGAGGTTGCGGAGGAAAGTACCGCAAACATTCGCGGAAGTAATAAAAGAAGCGCATGATTATATGCGGGCGCAAGAAGATATAACACAAAACTGCGGAAAAGGCCATATGGGAAGAATAACGATGACGATCACCATCGTGATCAGGGTAAAAGCTCTGGATCTGCAAAACGGTATAACAATAACAGCCCGTTAAAGGCGAAAGTTACAATAGTAACAACAAATGCCGCAAGTTAAGCAATAACATATGAGGAAGCAGTTACAAAAGCAGAAGCGCCCACGATGACAATTACGCAATCATAAAAGATCTCAGCAAAACACCAAAGGAAATACTAGCAACTGAGCCGGTATGTAAAACCTTTAAAGCTCCAGCACAGCTATCCGATTACGCGAAGAAAGGCAAAACCAAATTCTGCGACTTTCATGATGATTTCGGTCATGAAACTAACAAATGCAGGCATTTAATTGAAAAGGTGGTCACAGAACTAAAAAAGGGGAGATTGCAGCACCTAAAGAAATTCGCCAAAACAGAGGGTAGTAAGTCAAAGCAAGAAAAAGAATACCCGTGTCAAAAAAAGAACGAATCAAAGGCAAAAGAAGCGGAAAAAAACTATAAACATGGTAATGGATAAAAGGGTAAGGGCAGAGCTAAAGTAAGTGAAAGATTGGGAAAATGCGACAATCTCATTTGAAGCGAGTGAAAGGCAGCAGTTCTATGCACCCATGGTGATTAAGGGATATATAACAACCCTCATTTTTCCACTCTGTAATGACTATAATGCCCCTAGGGTTTCATTGTTGATTCGTACTTTATATTAGGGTTGTTATCCGGTCATATTAAATGAAGTGATTAATACTCGTAAGTAATGAACTAAACCCTAACCCTAATCATTTAGTTTAAACCCTAAACATTAAATGTAAACCCTAACCCTAATAATAATAATATTATTATTATTAAATGTATATATTACGTATTAAAATGTATATAATCTATATTAATGTAAATAAAATATAGATAAAATATAATCATGAGTAAATATATAAAATCATTAAGTAATCGGTTACAAATGTAAATTTGTAAAAGAAAAATATAAATATATATGTATATACCGAAATATATATAAATAAATATTAAATTAGGATAATTAAATAAAAGAAAATAAAATACAAGATATTCTAGATTGTTCCTTTTTAATAAAAAAAGAAAAAGGCCTAAAGTCGGCCGAATAAAAAAAAGAAATTAAGTTACATTTTTATAAGGAATGTAATTTCTTGTTCACCAAGTATTTTTAAAGTATAAATACACCCCTAAAGCTCATCATTTTTCATCATAAAATTTTGGGAGCTTCTTTCATAAACCCTAAAATTTAACTTGTAAGTTTTTTTTTCTCTCCTTCTTTTCTTTCTTTCGATTTTTTTCTTTTTTTTTCGACCGAAACAAAACAACAACAACAATAATTTTTTTAATTGTTACAAGCTTAGTTAAATACAAACTTTTACATGATAATTATTAATATGATTAATAAGTTTTATAAAAATTTATTTTACAGAAAATTAATTCATTTTTGTATTATTTTTATTTTTGTTTGTGTTTATTCTCGGTCGAACATAAACATATATATAATAATTATGTACTGAGTTTAATAAATTATAAATTATACATTTTAATTATTAATAAGTAATATGAGATCTAGGAAAAATTAATTTTTCTGATTTTTCATACGTTTTTATATTTTAAATACTTAAAAAATTTTGTTTAATATATATATGTATACGGTATATGTATTTATTTTTAAATAACATGAAAAAGGCTATTTAAGCTATAAAAATATTTTTCCAGTAAAGTATGATATTTAACTTAATTATTTACGTTAGAATATAATTTATAAAAATTAAATTCGAATTATATGTTATTTAATGATAAAAACAAGGTGAAATTCGTAATAAAAATGTATACAGTAAATAAAAATATATTAATAATTTTTTGGGGTTCATAAACGTTTTATAAATCTGAGAAAATTATAAAAATTAATTTATGGGTCGAATTAATAATTATTATATAATTAAACATTATTATTATGTAAATAGAAGGTAAATAAGGAAATAAATTTAAAAATAAAGAAATCTTTTTATAAATATTTTTCTACATGTTATTAAACTGTAATAAACTTATAAAAATTATAAAAATAATTATTTAGGTTTATTTAGTATTTTATGTAGAACTAAACTTGTTTTGTGATTAAGTTAAGAATAAAAACAAATATAAATACAAAATTGTAATAAAAATGCTTTCTAAAATTTTTCTACTGATTTTTATAATTAAAAAAGACTATAAAAATTATGTATTTGATTCTTAGGTATTTAATTAATTATTTAGGTATTTATGGATAATATTGGGTTAATAAAGTACTATATTAATAAGTATCTTGTAAATTAAATAACAAATAACATAACACATTTATGTTATATATATTGTATGCGATAGTGATTAGTGTTATAAATATTAATTAATCCAAGTCACAAGATAGTAATTATAGTTTGAATAATAATCATATATAATTATAAAACTATCAATAGTTATATAATATAAATAGTAACTATATATGATTAACTTAGTTATATAATAAAAGTTTATACACCTATAATATGTGAAGGTTATAATCAAGATAATGTGCACTATATATGAACCTCACCGCTACATATGGCCTAGGGTGGTCCTTGTTGCCTTATGGGAACCGCTTGTGGATTTCGAATGCCAAGACATAGATTTTGGTCAAGAATCCTGGGTGCCCGGTAACAACTGATCATCAGAGTGACTTGTTGGATTTAAAATGTTGCAAGCTTAATTATTGTGAGTAGGCCTATTGAGAGCGACGTCTCTACCCATTGACCGATCGTCAAGGGGGTACATAATAATGATTACCGACACCCGTACAGTATCAGGGGTAAATGTTTAGATCGATATTATAACTCATGGCATATTGAATATTTTGATGTTTTGAAATAAATATTGTGGTCTAAACTTATTAATTATTAAACCTATGATGTTCACTCAACCATTGTGTTGACATTTTAAGCATGTTTGTCTCAGATGAAGAATAGCTTATGTGCTGCCCTATGTTGCTTGCTTGCTGTTGCATTGGAGTCCACATTATTTATATTTTAGCATTTGTTAAACATTTATTACAATTGGGTTTACCATGTAAAACATTTCGTTTTCCGCTGCAATTAAATTATTGATTTTATTAAACATCTCATTTAGAGTCGTTCTCGTTTATATAACTATGTGATGATATTGGAAAAGTCATATTTACCCTCGAAACTATTTGGGGGGCATGACAGATTGGTATCAGAGCACAGTTAGTTATAGAGAACCAGGATTGCATTTATGTGTGCCTTATATGTTAGTTAGGGTGCCTTAGCAATCTATAGGACTATAACCTTTCCTGATTTAAGATTTTAGTGCCTTTCATTATTATTTCCTTTCGTGCTTTTACGTCTACTTTAGAAACATTCTGATTTCCTTCTTTCCTTTCTTTTAGGATGTAGAGCCACAACCCGATCATTATTTCTGACTTCGAAGAATCCGATATGGAGAGATCCATTCACACTCCAACTTATGAACCCATTTCTCCACCAACATCTCCAATTTACTGACCGGCTACTACACCTGCATCACCGATCTACACGCCTGCTACTCCACCACACTCATCGGTGAAGGAAGAACCTCAAAATGATTATGATGGGGATGATGAAGGTGATGATGAAGAGATTGAAGAACACATTGAAGGTGAGGATGATTCCGAGGGGGAACCCGAGGAAGAGTCCGAACCCGAAGAAGAGGAAGAGGTTCAAGAACTAGCTAATGAGGAGGCTAATCTGGCTTATGATGGTCTTGGGGTCATATGCAGTTTAGAAGATGATTCTGAGGAGGAAGTTGAACCTCCTGTTACTAAGACTCCCTCACCTAAGAGGAAGGAGCCGGAGACTCCCGCTACTGATGATGCTAGTTCATCTAAGAAGCCAAAGGCTTCCGAGTTTGTCTACTCCGAGTATGAACATGCTCTAGTTCGGTGTGATATCATGAATCTACAAAGTTGCGCTGTAACTATGAGAGATACATTCCGCGATCGCTTGGTTAAGATAGAGAAGCGCATGGACTATATAAACAGCGATGTGAAGAGGGTCTATGACAAGTTCTCCGGGATGTTTTCTAGGCAAGAGAGAGAGCTCAATCGCCAGCGTTATGCACTGGGGAATTAGAAAAGTTTATAATGTACTTTAAGGGGTACATTAAGGATCATTTCAAGCCTCCGTCACCTAAGAAAGATTAGATCTTTGGACTCTCATTTATTTCCATTTCCGTTGTTTATGTAAAGGCATATACCTAAGTTACATTGGTTTTCTGTAATTCATGTAAAACTAGTGGGTTTTATGGTTTAATTCAAGTAGTTTGATTACATCTTGTTATTCCTACCATCTATCTTACCTTATTCATGTCTGTTTGGATATATCTATTTGGTTGTATCTGTTGTGTGAACCTTGCGCATTTATAAGACTTATCATTTATTAGCACCACAAACTCTTCAACTAATACTGTATTTATGTATTGAAGAACGATGGCTCAATCAACTCGAGGTGCTACCAATATTCCGAATGTCTCTCTGACTCCTGCACAATTCCAGCAGCTGTTGGCCACCGCTCAAGGCAATCATAACAATCACCATGGGAACAACTAAGGAAATCCTCCCACTTCCTGCAGCTACAAGGAGTTTATGAATTGCAAGCCTCCGTCCTTTAAGGGGAGTGAGGAAGCTATCGAACTGACTCGTTGGTTCGAAAAGCTCGAATCCATCTTTCATATCTGTAACTATGCGGATGTCGACCTAGTAAAGTATGCCACTCACATGTTAAGTGGTCTAGCTCTAACATGGTGGAACGGCTATGCCCAAACTGTAGGGCTAGATGCTGCAAACGCCATCCCATGGCCTGTTCTGAAACGAATGATGATAGAAAAATTCTGTCCGCGAAACCAAATTCAAAAGCTGGAAGTTGAGTTCTAGGAATTGAAGGTAAAAGGAACCGACATTGAAGCTTACACCAACAGGTTTATAGAGTTGGTTACTTTATGCCCAGATATGGTACCAACTGAGCAGAAAAAGATAGAGAGGTACATAGAAGGCTTTCCTAAAGAAATTCAGGGGAATGTCATTGCTGCTAGTAAGGAAACTTTAGATGCAGTGATACTGATGGCTCAAAACCTCATGATGGTTAAGAGGAGAAAAGCCGCGGCAAATAAATAAGCCGAGGCTAAGACAAATGAGGGCAAAAGGAAATTTGAACCTGTTCAGGGATCGAACAAAGGTTCAAATAAGAAAGTTGCCGATAATTCAAAAGAGGTTACTCTAGGAAACAACCTTTTTGTAAGCGTTGCGAGAAACACCATTCTGGGTGGTGCAAGGCTGAATGCACCAAGTGTAAGAAGATTGGCCATACAGCCAAGAATTGTAGAGTTACAGTTTCTCCAATGGATACTCCCGCAACGAAAGTCAACGCAATCGTTCCTACATGCTATGACTGTGGTGAAAAGGGGCATTTCCGCAGCCAGTGTCCAAAGAAAAAGGGCAACACGGGAAATGCTAATGCTAAAATCCGGGCATTTGTGATGACTGCTGAAGAAGCCCGTGATGATGATGAAGTGATAACGGGTACGTTTCTTATTAACAAATTCTATGCTACTGTTTTATTCAATTCTGGTGCTGATAGAAGTTATGTGTCTACTAAGTTTTATGCCTTATTCACTAAAAAACCACAAGCCTTAGAAATTAAGCGTCTTGTAGAAGTATTAAATGGTAAGGTTATGAAAGTAGATAGTGTGTATAAAAACTGTGATCTGGTTCTAGCCGACAAACACTTTAATATCGAACTATTACCAGTCGAATTAGGGAGCTTTGATGTAGTCGTAGGGATGGATTGGTTACGCCCATTAAAAGCTTCAATCATGTGCTATGAGAAAACCATTAACATACCTCTTGAAAATGGTCAAAACCTTAATTGTTCAAGGGGAGATGAGTGGTTCCAAACTCAACATCATCTCTTGCATCAAGACCCGCAAGTATCTAATGAAGGGATACCAATCCATTTTGGCTCATGTTAAGGAAGTCGAATTGGAAGAAAAATGCATTGAAGATGTGCCGGTCATTAGAGACTTTCCTGAAGTATTTCCTGAAGAACTCCCTGGTCTCCCTCCCCAATGACAGGTTGAGTTTCAGATTGATTTGACCCCCGGTGCTGCACCTATTGCAAAGGCACCATACCGCTTGGCTTCACCAGAGATGAAGGAATTATCTAACCAACTCCAAGAACTTTTGGAGAAAGGTTTCATTCATCCTAGTTCGTCTCCGTTGGGAGCACCCGTACTTTTTATCAAGAAGAAAGATGGTACGTTGAGAATGTGTATTGATTACCGTAAGCTCAACAAGTTAACCATCAAGAATCGTTATCCCCTCCCGCGTATTGATGACTTGTTTGACCAATTGCAAGGGTCCAGCGTCTATTCGAAGATTGATCTTAGGTTCGGTTACCATCAGCTGAGAGTCAAGGAAACCGATGTTTCTAAAACTGCTTTCTGAACTCGATACGGACATTATGAGTTTCTTGTCGTGCCTTTTGGTTTAACCAATGCTCCTGCTGTATTCATGGATCTTATGAACCGTGTATGCAAGCCCTATCTTGACAAGTTGTAATTGTTTTTATCGATGACATTCTAATCTACTCCAAGAGCGAGAAAGAGTATGAGAAACATTTGCGATTGATATTAGAGCTCTTAAAGAAGGAACAACTCTATGCTAAGTTCTCCAAGTGCGAATTTTGGCTACAAACAGTACAATTTCTCGGACATGTAGTTGATTGTGAAGGAATACAAGTCGTTCCGGCAAAAGTTACCGCTATCCAAGACTGGGAAGTGCCTAAGAGTGCGAAGCATATTTGCCAATTTTTGGGACTTGTTGGTTATTACCGAAGATTCATTAAGGATTTTTCTATTCTAGCCAAGCCTCTTACCAAGCTAACTCATAAGGGGAAGAAGTTTGAGTGGTCCGAAGAACAGGAATATGCTTTCAAGATTCTAAAGGATAAATTAACCACAGCCCCGATTCTGTCATTACCTGAAGGTACTAAAGATTTTGTAGTCTATTGTGATGCCTCGAATCAAGGTTTCGGATGTGTTTTGATGCAACGTGAAAAGGTTATCGCCTATGCATCTAGACAGTTGAAGAAACATGAGAAGAATTATACCACACATGACCTGGAATTAGGAGTCGTGGTATTTGCACTAAAGATGTAGAGACATTATCTCTATGGGGTTAGAATCACAGTATATACCGATCATAAAAGTCTTCAACATATCTTTGACCAGAAGCAATTAAACATGAGGCAAAGGCGTTGGATTGAGTTATTAAATGACTATGATTGTGAACTTCGATATCATCCCGGCAAGGCAAATGTAGTTGTCGATGCCCTTAGTAGAAAGGATCGTGCCAAGCCAATTTGAGTCTGAACTTTAAATATACGTATTCGTATGAATCTTACATCTCAAATTAGTGAAGCACAACTTGAGGCATTGAAGGAAGATAATTTCCAACTTGAGGGACTGAAAGGTCTCGAAAAGCAGCTTGAACTCAAGGGAAACGGAACAAGGTATTTCAATAACCGAATCTGGGTCCCAATCTTCGAAAATCTTTGAGAACTAGTCTTGGATGAAGCGCATAAGACTAGATATTCTATTCACCCAGGCTCCAGTAATATCGATGTGACAGAATTCTATTGGTGGCCTAATCTAAAGTCTGACATTGCTGACTATGTGAGCAAGTGCCTTACTTGTTTGAAAGTTAAGGCTGAGCACCAAAAGCCGTCTGGTTTACTTCAACAGCCAGATATTCCGCAGTGGAAGTGGGAATGTATCATTATGGATTTCGTCACTAAGTTGTCCAAGACTTCAAATGGCAACGATACTATTTGAGTCATAGTTGATCGTCTTTCTAAATCTGCACATTTCTTACCGATCAAGGAAACCGACAAGATGGAGAAGTTGTCACAACTTTATATCAAAGAGATTGTCTCACACCATGGAGTTCCTATCTCAATCATTTCTGATCGCGACAGTCGATTTGTTTCTAGATTCTGGAAACTTTACAATCTGCTCTTGGAACTCAACTTGACATGAGTACAGCTTATCATCCACAAACTGATGGTCAAAGTGAACAAACCATTTAGACGTTGAAAGATATGCTTCGTGCTTGTGCCATCGATTTCGGCAAAGGTTGGGATAGACACTTTCCTTTAGCTGAATTTTCTTACAACAACATCTATCACTCAAGTATTAAGGCTGCACCTTCTGAAGCCTTATACGGACGAAAATGTAGATCCCATTGTATTGGGATGAATTAGAGGACATACAGTTAACTGGTCCTGAAATCATTCACGAAACTACCGAAAATATCGTTCAGATTAAGAAACGATTAGAAACTGCCCGCAGCCGATAAAAGAGCTATGCTGATAAACGTCGGAAGGATTTAAAATTCCAATTTGGTGATAAAGTCATGTTGAAAGTATCCCCTTGGAAGGGCTTCGTTCGTTTTGGTAAGCGAAGCAAATTAAGTCCACGTTATGTTGGACCTTTCAAGATTATTGAAAGAGTTTGTCATGTGGCATATCGATTAGAATTACCCACTGAGCTTAGTAATGTACATGATGTATTTCATGTCTCGAAATTTAAAAAGTGTCTTGCTGATGACACACTCATTATTCCATTGGATGATATCCGCGTTGATGATAAAATGCATTTTGTTGAAGAACCGATAGAGGTTATGGATCGAGAGGTTAAAGGCTTAAAACAAAGCACTATTCCTATTATTAAGATCCGTTGGAATTTACGAAGAGGCCCCCGACCTGGGAACGTGAAGACCAGATGAAGCGAAAATATCCTCATCTTTTTCCAATTGATGATACATCAGAGAAGTCTTCCTGAAACTTCGGGACGAAGTTTAAATTAATGGGGAGGTACTATAACAACCCTCATTTTTACACTCTGTAATGACTATAATGCCCTTAGGGTTTCATTGTTGATTCGTACTTTATAGTAGAGTTGTTATCCGGTCATATTAAATGAAGTAATTAATACTCATAATTAATGAACTAAACTCTAACCCTAATCATTTAGTGTAAACCCTAAACATTAAATGTAAACCCTAACCCTAATAATAATGATAACTTGTGAGCATGGCCTGTGCGTTGCACGGATTGTCCACGTTTCAGTACTTTTGATATTCATGTTTCGATTGGTTGCATAATCGAGTTGACTAAGATTCTGGATGAGTTATATGTTGTTAATATGCTGATGAACTTCTTCCATCATTTTAAAGTTGCATTGAGCACACTCTCCTTGGATATGATTGATAAGCAATATTTGTAAGCCCACAATTAGGTCATTGTATATTCCTGTAAAATCTATTGGTAAGCCTAAATAATCACACACAAAATCGAGGATCCATCATGTGATTAATATGTTGACAATTTTACCACTAAAGCATCAATCATTAAATAAATAAATAAAAATATAATCAGCATCAATTCATAACTTATAAAAATGGCACGACTACATGAGTTTTTTGCATAATTGTTTACATTCAATTTTTTCATCATTAATCGCATCATCATTAATCAATTTCTCATAATTAACATTATGCATGATTTGAACTCAGAAGGTTAACGTACGACATGAAACTCAAGTACAATGTATTTTTATTATTATAGATTTTTACCAACATTTATTTGATGAGTTAATTACTATAAATACTAATTTCTTTTAATGAACTACATTGGTTAATCATAATAAATATCAAGAACTCGAAAAGTGGTGTATTAGATAATTTAGTAGAACCATTATCAAAGTATTTTTTTTACTGTGAACATTCATAATTTAATACGAAACAAAAATTACAAATACAATAACTACAAATAGATTAAAAACACTAATGAATTCCGCCATACTAATGATTACATTTACAATTATCGTTCCTCAAAAGCATAAAGTACTTCGTAATATACGAAAGGAAACACCTTAAAACTTACATAATATTTGTAGTAGGATTTCATAATATGTGAAGATGGGATCCATAAGAACTATTACCTTTATATTTTGTTATTGGATTTTGTCAGCGTCTTTCTTCTCTCTTCCCTGTACCAATAGCTAACTACATAAATAATATCAAAAAAAAAATTCAATATATAAACACGAACATTCGCAGATTAATTATAACACCGTAATAAATATATAATAAAATTGGTTAATAGAAAAAGAGAATCTCGTTAAAGTAGTTCACCCATATAACAAACATGATGGAATGCATATAAAAAGTAATACATTTTAATCGATTATCAAATAACATTAACATGAGTAAATGATATGATAAATATAAAAATAAAACACTTACATTCTCTCCGATCAATACAAATATCATATATTGATAGTTATCACTTTAGATTTACAATATACTTTGTGATGAGAAAGTGAATTATTTATAATATGTTTGTAGAGTTCTTTCATATACTCACATTAATTAAAATAAAGGTGCTTGAATGTAAGTAGACTAAAAACGTTACGGGCTAATAAACTTCCATTTTGCCTCATGTTCTTAATTACAAATTAAATGAATTAAAGTGAGTTTATAGGATTCATGATGTATCCTAATTTTACATTCGCTTATTACGACTATATTTGATATTTGATAAATGATAAATAAAATAATGATACAAACCTATTCTACTGTGATCTCAATACAAATATCATACCATATATTACCACGACCATATATCATCTATAAGAAATCTATATTGAAGAAGCAATCGAAGGTTGTACATAACTATATCGGACATTACTTAATAAATTTTGATAGTTATCACTTTAATTATATCTACAATGTTATTAGAGCGGTCCCAATGGTCTGTCCAGGAGATCCGCCCAGTTCCGTCCAGCCTGGGCGCCGATGGCACGACCACCGCCCAGGTGCCGCCCACAGGCCGCCCAGCCTCTTCCGCCTGCCTCTTCGCCTATTTCAATCAGATCTGTGGACGGATGAAATGGGTGTATTTTGGCCAAATATTTTCTTTTTTCTATTTTATATTTTAGCTATGAAATTAAGATGAGATGAGTTTTGTGAAATTAAAATGAAAGTAGAGAAGATTTGTAAAAATGAAAGTTGGGATAGTTGAAGAAGATGAGTGTGAGTCCCATTATTAAATGAAAATGTGGTCATAAATTAGTGTACGTGTCCTCTATTATTTGATTAATTTGATTAATTTTTAAGTTTTAATTAAATGTAATTTTATAATTAATAATTCTTTTAATATTATTAATAAATATAAGATTTATTTAAATAATTGTAATTACCTGATATTATAAAAAAATTTAAAAAAGAAAATAAAATATGAAAGGAGGAGTGTCATTGTTAGGAGTGTTTAGTCTTGGGTTTAGTCCTGGGAAGGAAGTGAGATGGAAGTGATGATGTGGCGCTGAATGGTTGGCTAGTCCTGGAAGAAGTCCTGTCTTGATTGAGAGCACTCTTATTTTTTAATAAAATTGAAATATTAAATTACTTATAATATATATGTAGAGTTCTTTCATATGTTCGTTAGTTAAACTAAAGTTGTTTAGATGTGGGAAAAGTAATCAAACGATAACGGGTAATAAACTTTCATTTTTCTCATACTCTTTAATAAGTTTTAAATGTACTAAAGTGAATTTATGGCTATTTTTTCATTTATATAATTGTAGACTTATATATTTGTTAAACTAAAGTTGTTTAGATGTGGGAAGAGTAATCAAACGATAACGGCTAATAAACTTTCATTTTTCTCATGCTTATTAATAAGTTTTAAATGTACTAAAGTAAATTTATGGCTATTCTTTCATTTATATAATTGTAGACTTATATATTTAAAAGTAAACATTTACCATGTGGTTAATACTTAATAGTGGGTTAAAACTTAAGTAAAAGGATGAATTTAATAACCTAATTTATGGCATTAGGAGTCAAGATTTAGTTATATATAGATATTATTATTAAATGTATATATTACCTATTAAAATGTATATAATCTATACTAATGTAAATAAAATATAGATAAAATATAATCATGAGTAAATATTTAAAGTACTATATTAATAAGTATCTTGTAAATTAAATAAAAAATAATATAACACATTTATGTTATATATATTGTATGAGATAGTGATTAGTGTTATAAATATTAATTAATCCAAGTCACAAGATAGTAATTATAGTTTGAATAATAATCATATAAAATTATAAAACTATCAATAGTTATATAATATAAATAGTAACTATATATGATTAACTTAGTTTATAATAAAAGTTTATACGCCTATAATATGTGAAGGTTATAATCAAGATAACGTGCACTATATACGAACCTCGCCGCTATAAATGGCCTAGGGTGGTCCTTGTTGCCTTATGTGAACCGCTTGTGGATTTCGAATGCCAATACATAGATTATGGTCAAGAATCCTGGGCGCCTGGTAACAACTGATCATCAGAGTGACTTGTATGATAGCAACGAGATTTGGGTAATGGTGTATCATCAGAGTGACTTCATGAGACTTTCGTTAACTTATATTGTTTATATCTTTATATGCAAAATCCCCGCCATAATATCGTTAATTGCTAGAATTAAAATGTTGCAAGCTTAATTATTGTGAGTAGGCCTATTGAGAGCGACGTCTCTACCCATTGACCGATCGTCAAGGGGGTACATAATAATGATTACCGACACCCGTACAGTGTCAGGGGTATATGTTTAGCTCGATATTATAACTCATGGCATATTGAATATTTTGATGTTTTGAAATAAATCTCGTGGTCTAAACTTATTAATTATTAAACCTATGATGTTCACTCAACAATTGTGTTGACATTTTAAGCATGTTTGTCTCAGGTGAAGAATAGCTTATGTGCTGCCCTATGTTGCTTGCTTGCTGTTGCATTGGAGTCTACATTATTTATATTTTAGCATTTGTTAAACATTTATTACAATTGGGTTTACTATGTAAAACATTTCATTTTCCGATGCAATTAAATTATTGATTTTATTAAACGTCTCATTTAGAGTCGTTCTCGTTTATATAACTATGTGATAATATTGAAAAAGTCATATTTACCCCCGGCCCTATTTGGGGGGTATGACAGGATACATCAAAAGCTGTAATCAGGAACTTAAAGGTCTGTATGTAGACACTTGCTGTGACATGGATGTCATATATGAGCATTGTTATAAGTCGCTACCTAGGTCTGTTAGGTCGCAGCTAAAGAAGCAAGCAGTTAACTTATACGACTTCACTGGCGAACAAGTTTCGTCATTAGGGACTGTTAGGGTTGAGTTAGAGGTGCGAGACGATAACAATGGTGAAAAGAAAAGAGATGTCGATATTGAGTTTGCTATAGTTAAGTCAAATGCTGAGTATAATGCGTTGTTAAGCAGAAAAACCCTGCAAAAATTAGGAGCCGTACTATCCACAATACATGGTGTGTTAAAATTCCTGACAAAGTGGGGAGTCGCAACTATAAAGTCAGAAGTGGATAGGAAAGCAAGAATGGTACAAAGAAGCAAATGGCAGGGTCACACAAATGCAGAGTTGATGAACAGCAAATAGTTCAGACATTCAAAGATGCACGTTGCTTGCAGGTATGTTGTACGTACGAATATTTTGATTTAGTGTTTGATGTTGCGTAGAATAACAATTTATAGAAAAGCTATAACGTAAATTCATGATGTAACACCCCAGTTTAACATGACCACAATATTGTCCGCTTTGCCCGTAGGCGCACGGCTTTTTCTTGGCAACCACACACGAGAAGCACTTTCCCAGGAGGTCACCCATCCTGGTAGTGCTCTCGCTCGAGCACGCTTAACTACAACGTACTCACACTTCTGCTCAGCCTGTGGTCCCAAAACGCGTTGTGGCATTTAAGCGTGAGTATTACCTTATAATCCCATGATCACTCATGTCCATGGGAGATGTGGGATTTGCCTAAGGTGTTACATTCACTCCCCTCAGAGACTCATCGTCCTCGATGAGGTTTGCCCCACCACCCCCAACGACACATGAGTGGCTCTGATACCATTCTGTAACACCCCAGCTTAACATGACCACAATATTGTCCGCTTTGCCCGCAGGCGCACGGCTTTTTTTTTTGGCAACCACACACGAGAAGCACTTTCCCAGGAGGTCACCCATCCTGGTAGTGCTCTAGCTCGAGCACGCTTAACTACAACGTACTGACACTTCTGCTCAGCATGTGGTCCCAAAACGCATTGTGGCATTTAAGCGTGAGTATTACCTTATAATCCCATGATTACTCATGTACATGGGCGATGTGGGATTTGCCTAAGGTGTTACACATGATATAATCGAAATCTAAATCAGTAAGAGAGCAAAGGATGAAGCCAAAAACCTAATTGTATGGCGTGAATGCATAAAAAACTCATTATAATTCATTTTTAACGCATTATCCGCTATTATAATAAACAAAGTGCAGGATTGGGAAAATCTCAGAAAAAATCTCGAGTTAATCATTGAGATCCCAAGAAGAAACGGCAAATGGATCCACAGTGTGAGCTCGGTAAAAAAGTGCACACAAAGGAACAAAAGAAAAGTAACACATGCATGGGTAGAAAAATTGCTAAATGCAAAAGTTAATACTCAAAAACTGTGGATGAAAGCAAAGGAAGCGCGACTTGTGGTGCGAAAACGACGTGCGCATGTGTACGCATATATAAAACAAAATAAGGGAGTATGCGCACCATCAAAAATATACGCAGTTGCAAACAAAGAAGCACTTGAAAAGTTCATTGAAGAGCCAAGCGTGCGCAATCGGAAAACTCCTGACGTCATTCAAACATGGTTGTTCAGAGGAGGTAAAATACATACATAAAATAACAGCTAAAGTTAAATATTTTACTCTACGCTAATTTGAAATTTATTTTCAGACAATATATCAGCAGGAGGTTTGTGGCGTTTAAAACAACGACACTTGAATGATGGTTGGAACAAAAGGAAACACCAAATCAATAATGAACCTCTGAGGATGGTCCGTGAACTAATTGATGCAAGCGGAAAAGAGTCAAGAGCAAATATAAATCTGCCACGAAAGAGTGACCGGGTTGAAATGCAAGGAAGCATTATGTCTACCAGACAAATAGCGGTAAAGGCAGTGAACAATAAAAAACCCAGAAGTTACTACGCGGTGGATAACCCATAAGATATGGTTACTGGGAAAAAGGACAAAGGGGGCATGGAGGCTTGAAAATAAACTAGTAGAATGCGCTTTGAATGCATAAATCTAGAAGATGCAAAAAATCGAAGGATATCAACAGTAGGAATGATCACCCAGACATCTGTTGAAACTTTGTTATACTTGCTATGTTTTTATTAAAGATTTTGTAGTTTGAATTATTTTTAATAAATTGAATCAATCAATTTAAGCCAATAATGCTTGCATTCAAATTTAATTATTGAGCCCCAGGCTGCACAGGGATACACTTCGAATCCCAAATGGCATTGTTTAGTTTGGTTACTAATACTATTTTTAATGGTGACAGTAGTAAAACATTGAATTGTTTCAAACGCTTGTACGCCGCTCAAGACGGAGACTTGCAAAGTCAAGACTATAAAATACAAGTTTGGCTACTTGTCAATAACACGGACATTGGATTGGTCAGAAGACTCTTGAGATAAGCATTGGGTTGCTTATATAAACGAATTCGACATTGGATTGTCAATACGTACAAACACTTATAGAAATTTTTTTTATAAACATCAAGAGTATAATATATATAAGCATTGGTTTGCTTTTTTAACGCTCAGCATCAATTTGCTAAGACGCAAGAATAAAAAGATTATACGTGTATAGAGGGGTAGCTCCCGACATACGCAAATAACATTTATTCAAAGGTTATAATGCACATACAAAAGCAAGTATTTAAAAACCGCTTATAAATTTGCAATAAGTATGAAAGCATGTAGCAGAAATCTAATAAAAAGTTCATAAGAAACGGTTACATACGCTTAACACAAAGCGCGAGAGTACGTAAATGAAATGCCTCTAGCAAAAGAAAATATCTTATACTACGACGGCGCATAAGAAAAGGCAGCTACCTAAGAAGATAAAATTGTACTCTTGCACGCATCGGGTGAGAAAATTACTTCCTACAAACATACTGATATAATAGGGGTGGTTTAATTGGAACGGTGCCCTACACTAAATAGAATATACAATCCTCGCCCACAGCGATCAGACGCATACCTTGCTTTTTCAAACAAAAAAGAAAATAAATAAATATAGATATAGGGATGCGAAACCCTTGAATTGCCGGGCCCATCCCTCGCTGACTAAAAACAGCAGCTTGGAAGCAGACAACCATCATCCCTCCAATCCAAGCCGCATGCAAGCCTATGCTAGCATTTCATCAACCACTTCACGAGACAAAAAGTCCTTGTTCTCAGCTAATTCCTCCAAGCGAGGAATTCTCAAATTTGCTAATACCGTACATGCCTCATTGCATTTCCCAGCGGCATCCTCCACTAACTCATTCGAAATGGGGACCGGAATGATGTCCGGCACAGCAAGGTTTGATTTAACAACATCTCAGAAAAGGGATCACTCATAGGCACGCGCAGCAAGTATGGCCTGACCAAAAGGAATGCGAATACTCTGGGAGGCCATGATATGCTTTGCAATTTCAAGAAGACCAGATCTTAAAATTGAGTATTCAGATTTGAGGCTTGAGCATTCAGCCTTGAGATTATCACGCTCACTAACAACTGCTTTTTGCTCTGCATCCTGTTCATCAAGTTGCTTCTTAAGCTGGCAATTATCAGATGTTGCAGTACCAAGTTGCAAAGACAGGTCATTCACTTGAGTCTCAAGATCAGCTCGAATAGTTTCCGAACGCCTAATTTCATTCATCATCCGCTGACATTCACCCTCAAGATGAGAATTTCTCTCCTCTGTTTTCAAACGAGCTACAACAGCCTGGTGAAGTTGTTCAGATACCTGTTTCTTTTCAGCATCAAGTTTGGCAAACTCTTTTTGTTCACGCGACAGATGTTTGTAACCAAGAATTATGGAATTGGATTTCTGTTTCAAGCGACTAATATCTTTAGCAAGATTAAACATCGTGTCCCGCGTGTCAATAAAAAGATCTTGCTCAGGGGACAGATGCTCAAACTTCGCAGTAAGGTTGGAAGGAGCACACGCACCAAGATGCGAAAACTGTTGAGTAAAAGTAGGCACATATATCTTAAAAAACTCGTCAAAATAGTCCAGATTCATGTCAGGGGACATAGAAAAGCTAGTGGGGATGTTAAGTCGAGCACTCTTATTGCGACTGGTATCCAATGAAGGGCCATCAGCATACAAATAAGTGCGCCTTTGAAATGGTAGAAGCTTACGGGAAGATTAGGATCAACGATTAATTGACGGCAGACAGGAGAATTCGGGGCAGTATCCTCCCATGTCTGGGATGCCTGATTTTCTGGAGCAAGGGCGTGGTTGTCAGATTCAACCTCCTGGTCCATTTCAATAGGATTATTGTAACGACCCGTCAAAATCGCTATTGACGCGGCACGTTAATCATTGATTCCACAGTGAGGTTTTGACCTCTATATGATACGTTTTGATAAAATATTGCATTGGTTAAAATAAGTGACTTTCTAAACATAGAAAGTTATAAACATGTGGATGAGTGCTTAGGTATAAGCAAAACCCCAAAATACATAAGTCTTTAATTTACAGGTTGACTTCACAGTCCAATTATTTATTACACAACGCAGTTTTATTTTGAATGCAATAAACTTTGTACAAAGCATGAGAGACTCCATGCAGGCAACAAGCACATCACAGCGGAAGCAGTCTAAGGACCTGAGAATAAAACATGCTAAAAAGTCAACACGAATGTTGGTGAGTTATAGGTTTAATTGCTCGAGTCATAAACATATATAAAGATAGACCACAAGATTTCATCAAAAGTTTATCAATAGAATCTACGTAACAGAGCACCCTGGTAACTAAACTTAACGCTATAAGGATAATTACCCCATTCATTTTAATACACGCAAACCAACGTGTCATAAACTCAAATAACATACGTCTGTTAAAAGGCTAGCGCTCTAGCTCGGACGGGGATGTCAAGCCCTATGGATCCATATACAATTATTCGCGCCCACCAGTCCATATCCTATGTACTGGCAGCTACTAGTTACCAAAGCTAAGGGATTTTCGGTTTAACTCAGTGTAGAATTTTGTATGTACTTGTGTCTTATTGCGTTTAAAATAAATTGCATGTATTCTCAGCCCAAAAATATTTAAAGTATTTAAAAAGGGAGACTATAACTCACAGTTCAATATTGAGACTCAATATTGTAGGCAAATTGCGTAGATGTAATGATGGTAGACGACTGTATGGTTGGCCTTGGATTCAAGAACAATACCCCGAACAATACCTTAGCTTAAAGCGGTTTGAAACCCGAATTAAAACACCCTCGAATATACTTTATTATTATTAAACTTAAATTATAAATTATAAATTATAATTATAATATAATATTTGATTACAGAGATTGATTATGAAAATATTCGTCGAGTAAACTGGTCTTTTATAGGCATGTTTCCTGATTTTGGTCCCCATGCGATCGCATGGGTTTTCAGTGCTTTTGTCATGCGATCGCATGGGTTTTCAGTGCATTTGCCATGCGATCGCATGGCTAGGTTGAACAGCTCATTTCTGCTTGTTTTCTAGTTCGTCGACATCAAATAGTGTTACTGTAGCAAATAGTGTTTACTGTAGCAAATAGTATTTACTGTAGCAAATCACTGTAGCACTGTAGCAAAATACGGTTTCACTGTAGCAAATAGTGTTTTACTGTATCAAATAGTGTTTTACTGTAGCAAATAGTGTTTTACTGTAGCAAATAGTATTTACTGTAGCAAATAGTGTTTTACTGTAGGAAAGTCGTTTTTACTTGTACATACATATATATATATATATATATATATATATATATATATATATATATACATACATACATATAATTGTTCATGAATCGTCGAGAGTAGTCAAAGGTAATTATATATATGAAACAGTTCTAAAATTTTGAGACTCAATCTAACAGACTTTGTTTAACGTGTCAAAATAAAAAAATATCGTATAGAGAATTGGTTTAAATAAGTCGAAATTTTTCGGGTCATCACAATTGCTAACATCTGCAAGAGTCAGGAGTAGCATTTAATGAATAAAATAAAGTAACTTTATGTGAAGTATGAACGTTATTGAATGCATAACAAGTGCTTACCAACAATTGGCCTCTTTCCGATTGCTTTCGATGATTCGACAACAGGAGACGGCTAAATTTCAACAAAGGAAGAGACATCGGCTTCCCTTTCTTGACGCAGACTAGTTGTTCTGCGCTTAGAAGTTGCAGGGGCAGCTGGATTAGTTGGCACCTTAATAATTTCTGGTTGAACATCGGGATCGGTATCATGTAGACCTTTTTGTCCAAAAACAACGCTATCAGACGCTTTCAACATCATAAACTCATTCAAATCCATTTCTGCAATACAAGGCAAAATTCAAGTGTAAAGAAAAAGGAGTTAAATACATGCCTAAGGTAATACCAATTAAAAGGGATATACCCTTCTTGTTTCTAACAATAATGGGACGCTTATCAGAGTGCGTCCAGTGGGTTGAAATGCAGTCAAGAACTAGTGGGACATTAGGGTAAACGCGAGATGGAAGCATTAGATTAAGGCAAGACTTGTAAAATTTATCTTCCTCAGGAAGAATCGGCAGAGGTTTGTTTTTCTCTCCTTTTTTGCTAGAATACCAGATAAGAATGCTGTTGTATTCTTCAGAAACACGGGTAGCTTTAACAAAGAAAAAAGATTTTTTCCACATTCCCTTCACACCCTGTTTTAGGGTAACACAAACTTGCAGAGAATATCGAAAGAATACCAACTCTTGTCACTCATCAAAGCACGAAACGGGTTAGTAAAAATAGATAAAGAAGGTTTGCGACCATTCGCACGACACCACATTTCAAAGATAGAAATACGATTGGCACCATAAGGATGCAGTTGGCTAATACCAAAGGAATAATGATGAAGAATCTCCATACAAAATGGGGTAGGAGGAATACGGGTATTACCGAGCTCCATAACCTTGTCATAAACATCGATCATATGCTCCGGTGGCTCATTAGCCCGTTGGTTGCTCAGAGGGGTGATCGGAGAATATTTTCCGATAGGGGGATATTGATCGACGATTCTACGAATCTCAGCTTCAGTAATAGAAGATTCTATATCTTTCACGTTCTTATCAGAAGACATGGTAGATCAGTGCAAGATTTAAAACATAAATAAAAAGGATGAAAGAAAGAAAACACGGACCTTCGGATGAATAAATACGAACGAAAAAGCAAGCGGCTACCGGAAAAAGAGCAAAATTAGAAATGGGGGAGGAGCGTGTAAAACCCAATAAAGGGTAAATTAACTATTTATAGGTAAAGAAAATTACAAATGCCACGGTCAATTTCTGAGCGTACACGTGTATCAATCTAAAAAGTTGATTGACAGTCGGCGTACGATAGCAACTCTAGGCAGTTGCATATGTTTTCATCATTATCTTTAGGATAAATAATGACAGTTGTCACCTCGGGTATAGGAATTACAGTCGAAAGGACAATTTTTCAACTATACGAATATATTGCATTAAATGCAAACGGTTGGTAACACATACATGCATATAATGTCCTATGTGTATTGTCAATATGTTAGAATGAGCAACTTTATGATCCGGTGTAATCATTGGGTATTGTTTTGTGGTACGATTTTATTTAAATTAGTTCGATGCTATACACTCATTGGCATTGTGTATAACATCGAACTAGGGGACTTAATGATACGCATATCCGCATGACTATGCGGTATACTCATCCAACGCCCCGAACCGCACACTAATTGCCATGTAAAGACATATGGCACGGGTATAGTCACACTCTATGCGCCTATACCATCTGATGTGAGTTTCGTATACTTGCATAAGGGTCCAATATATTCTAGAAGAATGTACGGTATAATTAATTCGGATTCTTTTCCTTAAACAACGAAAGTTAGTTGGGATAAGATTTTATTTAATTAGGAAAGAGATTCTATCAAAACCCTAATTCGTGAGCCTATAAATACATAGCTCATAAACCCTACAAACATATTCGGTTACTCATACGTAACAAAGAATACACATCATCGTACGAATAAGCTTCATACGATCTCTCACGTAAAGACTTTCAACTATGTCTCGAACTATAAAACCTTCATGTCTTTGGGCCACTCAATCCTGTATACTGGATTATTGGTGGACTCTCAAATCAGCCACCCTGTCGGAATCGAAACGATGCCGATATTGGTTATCCACGACTAAGTGTCGGAGGTTCGAATATTGTTAGTCCTTAAACCCTATCATGCACTCAAGCGTAAGTTCACCTTGACCTCGTGAAAATATGCTTGATCACCTTTACCTATTACTTGTATTTGTATAGAAACAAGATATACATTTATTTTAGGAATTATACATTTGTAGTAATACGTGTTTATTAAACGGTATTTATTTATTTATTAATTTATTTTTATGTGGGCAAGTTATCAATATTTGAAAATAATTTTATGTAGACTCAAATTTATATCTATAGTTAATATTAAAATGCTATAATGATGACATCATAAATATTCATTTTCCTTCATTAAAAAAAATCAAAAAGAAAATAGAAAAAAACCTAATCCACTTGAATGACATCATAAATCAATTTAATTTACAATTAAAATTTAATCTTTACAATTAATTATAATTTAATTATTTCAAAAGACATTTATTATTAGTAACTATTATTATTATTATTAAAAATATAAATACTCAATTTTTAAGCAAAACTTTATTATTATTATTATTATTATTATTATTATTATTATTATTATTATTATTATTATTATTATTATTATTATTATTATTATTATTATTATTATTATTATTATTATTATTATTATTATTAATATTATTCTTATTATAAAATTATTACATTATAATAATATTAATATTCAAATAGGGATTATCTTTACGGGATTAATTACGTTATATATGTATACGAAAATACATGTCTCTATATATTTGTAAAAATAGCGACAAGTTTCTTAGTCAGAATTCGTGGTTTTATGGGTCATTAAACTAAACGAATTTAGCATTACATTCACTTAATTCCTAAAACATATCATTAAACTGTTTCGTTTAACCAAACCCGTGATTCCACGGGTCATTTCACTAGTAGTGTTCTATATGTACATCAAATATGCTTAAAAACTTATTAAAAAAAATTGTAAAAAAAACAAACACCAATGTATTTCTTAATTAATACTAGATTTGTATTAGAGTAAATTATACCGATACTCATCGTAGTTTACATAAAAATACATCAACATATCTTATCTTTTAAAATCACACCGATAGTCTATGTAGTTTTCATATTACATCAAAAAGTCTTTAACTTTATAAAAATACACCGATAGTCATTAACTATCGAAAAATGTACGTTTATCGGTTGATGGTCTTTGACGTACTTAATATATGCGATAACATAAGGAGGATCAACAAACATTAGTAAATAAAATACCATCGGTCTACACTTCTATTCAAGTCATGGATTATAACATTGTACTTATTAAAATATAAAGACGATTGACGTAATTTCATGAAAACCATAGCTTCAAACTAAAGGCGAAGAGCCGACATTGCAAACAAATAGGGAGCCCGATCGATTGATTGCGAGCTTGAAACGTGCCGACAATTTGAGTGGACTACCAGTATGGTTTCAAAAGATAAGGTCAATAATTTTATGTCAACAAAAAGAACTATCGGTATATTTAATTTACTCTTAATATTATTTATAATCTATATCTATATTCTATATTCTATATTATATATAATAACAAAGTCATTTTTAGCTAATCAAGATTCTAAAAATTTAAATGGAGTAACAATGACCATTGGATTAAATAGCATCTTTCAATATTAACCATTAGATTGCTTGATCACTCAACATTTGTCTCTCTCCTCTATTTCAATTGTTGAGTGACAAAACTAACCTCCACTAATCCAGCCCCAAATGAAAGTACGGGGTCTATCATATCTATTCCCATTATCCACTGACATTTAAAATTGAGAGAGAAAAAAAAACGAAGCATCAGCTAGGTACAATTAGGGTTCGTCAATGGCAAAGGCAGATCGATTAGCGATGCTGTAAACAATGGATGGAAAATACAATTAAACAAGAAATCTTCAATTTCTGATAATCCATTCCTATTAATCCAGCGATATGTAAGTCACGGTATATGATTACAAGCGGTGATGAAAAAAACCTTGAACCCTATTTTCTTTTCTTCCAAGCATTCTTATTCTTATTACTGTGGCATGCTCGGCGGATATGAAATTTTTCACATTTTATTATTATTTACAATTATGCTATTTATTCATACATGTTTGTTACAATTATGGATATGTGACACCCCAATTGAATATTTATAATTAATTTTTTCTATTGATATATGTAATTAATAAATAGCAGATGCTGAGAAAGTGAAAAAAAAAAGTTTGTTTCAATAAGGTTGCATTGTGATGCCAATAACAGCCACATACTTTACTTACGATCTGAAGTTAGCAAAGGAATAAATATAAATAATTTATGGTTTGAACATATGTTGAACAGAAAGTATGGAATTTCAACTCATTAGCTCCTTTTTCCAACACTCAAAATGGTTGTATAACTGGGTGAAACGGGTTGGGTCAAAAGCGGTATTTTCTAGCATGATTAGCCAAACTGCTCCATAAACCTCATTGTCCAAGTTTATTAATTTTTCTATATACTGTTTTTAAGTATGAGGGTGTCACTTTGTCATGAGGAACCCAAACTATTATAAGCACTACAATATTTTTACCCAAGGCCGATGTGGGATGATTTACTCAACACGCCCCCCTCACACGAGGCGCAGATTACTGCGGGCGCGGTCCCAACATCAATGACCGGGCGTGGTCCCAACATCAACAACCGTTAGCTCTGATACCATGTGAAATAATAGACTTGAGCCCAATTCAACCCCAAAAGTTAACTCAAGGGGATGAGGAACCCAAACTATTATAAGCACTACAATATTTTTACCCAAGGCCGATGTGGGATGATTTACTCAACAGAAGATCCCTGAAGATGAAAATTATGATCCAAAAAGTTTGTTCAGGTATTTGATGTTTGATTCGCAACCAGCATGCGATTTCAATGTAATAAATTTAATGTGACTGATTGACTTAGTATGTTTTTTTGTTGATTGTAAAGTCAATGGAGCTATCAATTTTGTTATTTTATTTAATGTTATCAAATTTTGGCTTCCTGCAGAATTCCAGTGAAGCATTGTTGTTTGTCTATCTTCTCTAATTAACTCACCATTTTATTGGTGTTTTATGAGCCTACTATTGGTTATAGGATAAGAGATCATGATGATTTTGATCAACTGCAATAAATGATGCAGACCTTATTATATATAAGAAAAGTACAAGGGTTTTGGTCAAATTGTATTTTGTTTTTCTCAATATCCATTAAAATTTAAGAAATTTTTATATTTCATCTACTTTGTTACTTTGTCTAAATCCAAAAAGGGAGGGTTCCTATGTCTAAATCGAAACAATGATATAGTACATGAAGTGTATGCAGCAAGACCCTTTTGACCCAATTCACTTTCGAACTAAGAACTTTTTAAAATGTCAACCCAATCCACTTTTCTTAAAACATGAGCATGTACAATGTGTAGCATTGACCCATATGACCCACTTCATTTAAAATGTTATGTTTAAAAGTATAGCTCAGAATCTATTTATTTTTTGGCATTGGAAAAATGTTTTCGTCCACAATACATAAGATATATTGGATCAAAAGGATTTGTCTGCCCCAACATGTAGAAAATTCTGATACAATGACATTTCTAAAAATTATATAAATTTGATACATGGAAATGGTAATTGTCTGCCACAACATGTAAATAATATGCCACAACATTAGTGATGGCAAAACGGGTGGGTTGGGATAAAATAATTAACAATTATGTACAGGCTTTCCAACATTCAATATATATTTTTAAATTTTCGAACTTCAAAGTTCTAAGTTCTATTTTATATCGATTTGTGGTCGTCTATCGGGTATTAAAATAATTCAATAACTGGTAAATAAATCTATCAGCAGCACATCCATGGTTAAGACACGAACCACGCGGTCAGGTAATAAAGCTATCAACTATTCTAATCGTGCTCATAATGTCACTAGGTATAGTTATCAAATGAAGCTAATTGTTGTTGTTACCATGTTTCTCCAACAGCCATACCTAAATTGAGGAAAAGTGGTTGGCTGGGTAAATGGGTCAAGATGGTTTAAATTGAGGAAAGACTATGATCGATCTCATAATGTTGACAATGAAAAAGGTATAATTGATCTAAACCGCTACAATTGTTATCCAAACACTATGCGCAAGGTACTTTCACGGTTAAAATGTTTTCGTGGAATTGAATCGGTATTGATTCATTTTATAGACTATAATGCAGTTATTCTACATGGAGTAGTGAATTAGTGAAATGATCAGTAAAATTGAATTTTCTTTATATCTGTTTTGTTCTTGATTGAGGGCAAATTGAATTATCATATTATAAATAATCATTTGATCTGATGTTTGCTAACTTTGTTACAACACTTTTTAGGTTGTTTGTAACTAATTGGGTTGAAAATACAACCTCCGAGATATCACATTAAAAGTTTCAAACTCTTTTCCTTTGTTTTTTGATGCACAAGTATTATAAAAGAAAAGGGAAACTAAGCTTAGAGCAATCTAAAAGATCTCCTTCGACCATTTGTTGAAGGTTAACATAGTAACATGTAACCTAAAGCTCAACATTTTTTACTATAACTAATGTTGTGTTCCGTAATGAATAGGATTCACTATTTTTGTGTTAAATTGTAAATGTAAATTATTGTTGAAACATCTATTTACTTTCAGTTAAGAACCACCCATGTAATAATGTTCATTATATTTATGGGTTTAAATATCGAATCTGTTCAATATGAATCATGTGTCGTTCCATCATTTAGACATACTACAAAATCTTTTATGTGTAATCCCGCGAAGTCGCGGGTTATAAGCTAGTATAATTTTAAAAATACAAGGATATTTAGTTATTTTACATTTATGATAAGTTTTTAACCGAGTATGAAATATATGAAACAATATACATACTTAAATAACTTGTAAAATTATTTGCAGTGTTCGTTACAAAAGAATAAGGATACGTCTCCAAATACATAATATGTTTAGTTTGTTATTTTGATATTATAATATATAGATTACATATTTACAATTTATATAAACAAGATTTTAGACTGTTTAGGTAGCAGCTTGTAGTTAATTATGATTATAAATTGTTTACGTGTCATCTTGTGGAGTATTTAAGAATAATGAGGTTACAAATTTTCATAATATTTTTTATTTTTTATATGGATATATATACATTTTAGTAAAGTAATACTCCTTACCAATATTGTATTATATGTAATCTTAATAATTAAAATATGTTTTATATAAATTAAATAAAAAGGGAAACAAATAAATGTTAAAATATTATAATTAACTATTATGGAGTATAAGCTAAAAAATACTTGATTGTGTTTTTTACAAACAAATTGTTAAATACTCTTTACATTTAACCACTCAACGATTTTTTAAAAAATAAATTACTCATATTTATTTATTACCATATTTTTCAAATTTATATTACTTTGCAAGACCAACATCGAAAATGTCCAAGTTAAGTCTATAAACAAAAATTAAGATCCCATGATTGTAATTTGCTATATAAAGAGCTTTATTGTAATTGTAAATGTAAATAAATGTAAATGTCACAACTATGCATTTAACTATTTTTTGAAATGATTGTCATATATATATCAACATAAATATTGAGGTACTATCGTAACACAAGCAATAATATTATAAAGCTTTATAATATTTATATACATCATAACTATACATTTAATTATTTTATTAAATAATTGTCATATGAGTTTATATATATTAACAACATTAATATTGAAGAATTATCATAACACAAGCTAATACCATCAATTGATCTCCCAAATAAATGCTACTTTAAAATGTTTATATCAAGTAATGAGTTTCCATCAAGTGAATGTTGTTTCTAGTTTGGATGTTTCTCAATCGAAGGGTTTGGATTCGAATAGTTGTTTGGATAATTTAACTTGTGTAGGTACGGTTAGAGGTGGGGGTTATTCTCGAGAGAGGACTCCGCTTTCGAGTAAAGTTCGTGGACCCGGGGTGAAGAGATTTGGTACTAAAGGTAAGTCAAAGGATCCGGTAAAAAAGAAGGTAGCATCGGGTAAGTTGAAAGGACCCGTTCATATACATTATAAACGATTCACAATAGTTGATTACATCGCGAGGTATTTGACCTCTATATGATACATTTTACAAACATTGCATTCGTTTTTTAAAAGACAAACTTTCTTTACATTGAAAATTGACAGGCATGCATAACATTTCATAATATCCGCTATCCAACTATAAATTGACTTAATAATAATCTTTGATGAACTCAATGACCCGAATGCAACGTTCTTCGAAATATGCCATGAAAGACTCCAAGTATATCTTTAAAATGAGCAAATGCACAGCGGAAGATTTCTTTAATACCTGAGAATAAACATGCTTTAAAGTGTCAACCAAAAGGTTGGTGAGTTCATTAGTTTATCATAATCATTCATTTCCATCATTTTAATAGACCACAAGAATTTCATTTTCATTTCTCATAAATATACGTCCCATGCATATAGACAAAAATCATTCATATGGATTGAACACCTGGTAACCGACATTAACAAGATGCATATAAGAATATCCCCTTTCATTCCGGGAAATACATCGGACATGATTATAACACCCCGCCAAAATACCATCTGACGGCGTGTTAATTCCGGTCCCACAGTTAACAGTTACGCCCTCTATATGAGACGTTTAAAGCAATCGCATTTAATTTTATTTAAATTAATAACTTTCAAAAACAAAAGTCAGAGATCCCAAAATAAAAATACTGTTGTGATCGTAACCACAAGCCAACAGTATTTAAACAGTTATAAAAGTTTTAAATGCGAAAGTAAATAATGTTCTTTAAAATCAAATGCTGACTCCACGGCCAGACATGCAGCAAACACAGCGGAAGCATACATCTTAAGGACCTGAGAATAACAACACGCAAAAACAGGTCAACAAATAATGTTGGTGAATCTACAGGTTTAAAGTAACGTAACAATGTCTGAAAAACAGTTATCAGAAAAATAGTTTAATTTCATTGACCACAAGATTCTATCGCAAGCATAAACCGAGCACCTGAATACTAGCATTAACCCGAGTATAGAAACCACTACACCCGACCTTACCTCGTAAAATGTTATACATTGTTCAGATGTATTAAATGTTCAAAGTAAATGCACCGCTGCTTTTATAGTGGGTGAGGCTGTCAACCTAACGGATCCGTCCATCTAAATTGTGCCTACCAAATGGTATTAAAAGTATTCAAGCTAGAGGCTTTTTGAACAAACTCAATATGCATATGTGTAGTACTCATGTCAATATAAAGCATTTGAAAATGTAAATATAACAACGTGTATTCTCATCCCTGAAAACATGTAAAAAGCGGGACTGTAGACTCACCTTTGAATAAGCTCGGAATGAAAGACAAATGACTTGTACAGTTTAGACCCGAGTAATGTAACCTAAGTATACGTATATAGGTTGGTCAATATATGTATCTTATATAAGTGTGGTTTCATAGTGTACGTTGTCTTATTGCTCGACCCGACGCGATTTAAAGTAAAAGTCAACTATATCATGCAAGTCAAACAAAGTCAACCGAAGTCAAACCGAAAGTCAAACTTGGTCAATGTGGTCAACTAAAGTCAACATCAGTAGGTTCATGTCAAATATTTGTCAACATGTCAAACCTAAGTCATACAATACGTTTTAGGTCATGAATAATCATTTTCACAATTTCAGTTTATCGTCATGCACCAAATTTACGAACACGTAGCACACTTAGCACAATATCTCATAGTAAAAAATTCAAGTAAATATGACAAACTCCAGATCATAATTAGACTCAAAATAGATTCCAAAAAGTCCAGCCAGGGACTCATACGACAATTAAAAGTCAGGAATCAGAAGGAATACATTTGGGGTTTGCCAGGTCAGTTTCTGACCGCGCACTGATTTCATTTCTGCTATAACCGGAGTTAGAAACATGAAATTGATACAAGACCAGTGGCCATAGTTCAAGGACAAATCAAAGTAACACATATCAAAAATCTAGCCACTTTTTTTTAGCCAATTTGTACAGTTTATTCGTGCAAGTTGATCATTCAGTTTTCAGCTCAAATCAGAATTCACATAAAGTGTGGCTCTATTGTGCCCAATGCATAAGGTTTTAGAGATTGACATAAACTAACAATAAGTCACATATCATATTAAGTTTCATTTTCCAGAAGCATACATTCTCAATCAATATACAAAATTCACAAAGTACAAAACCGTGTTCAATTTACAGATTCGATTCCCATTTCGTTAGTCACATTCGCATACGATTATCCGAAGATCTAGATACAATTGGCCTATGATATCTACATGAAAGATGAATTAATTTTTGTCTATTTTTCAAATATGCAAAGCTTCAATCACAGAAGTTAACACATTTTATCATACAAGGTTATTTTCATGCAAGCGCTGTATAAAACTACATTTACACTAGTCCTAGCATATCTCGGGCTATACATAAGCAAACGACATGATATCCTAGTCTAACTTGAGTGTTTTTAAATTATATTTCCAGTGGTATAAGTCTCACATTCCAATTCATTTTCTATCAATACCAGATTTCTGATCAAGCAACAATAACACAACGATAATTCAAATCGACATAACTTAATCATACGGAAACGAAATCAAGCGAATCCAAAGCCTAAACTCAATAGTTTTTCGCAAGGAATCTGATTATAACATAATAATTAACATTTGAAAAACTTAATTTTTCTGATCAAACAAATACAAATTCGTTTTTAAACCCTAGCGCATCAAACAATCAAATTAACGATTACAATTAACACGTACGCGTATAGACTTGAGTAATTGACAACATAACTATGAAACTTTATAAAAATCAGATTTTTAAGAATTAGGGTTCATGCAATTATACCTTTGATCGCTAAATTAAATACACCAACGCGTAGAGGAGATCGAGAATTGCAACTTTCGTGTTCAAGGTTTTATCAAAAGATCAGAAATTAAAGGTGATGATGATGGTGATGTTGGGAGACGATGGGGAGGAGCCAGGGAGAGATCGACTGCAGTTTTTGTGTAAGGGTTTACTAATTTTAGGTTAATACTTCTATTTATACTAACCCTAGTTTCACAAATTAGCACATAAGCCCCTAAACTTACAAAAATTGAAACATAAGGGGGTGAGGGGGAGGGGTCGGCCGAATGGGGCCCACCATGGGTTCTCGGGTTCTCATTTTGCAATTACGTGTATTCGTGGTCCGTTTTAAGTGTCGTTTAGTCGTACCGAAGGCCCGGAACGCTAATCCGATCGTTAAACGCAACCAATCGCTTAATTTATTAAAAACCCAATAAATTAAATATTTTAAAAAGTTAATAATTAATTAAATTAATTATTAAAATAAACCCGAGCGTTTCGCTGCTCAAAAAGCTATTATCAAAATTGTATCGTTTTTATCGTATTTCATTATCCGAAATATTTATTTGAATTAATATCAACCCATATCAATTATTGAAACCCTCCAAAGGTCAATTACGCATTTAATACACGTAAACACATAAAAGTTAAATGATCACCGTTAAATAAACTAACGGAAGGTTAACGAAAGTAACGGAAAAATCAGGGTTGTTACATTACCCACATGTTATTGAAAATTTCGTCCCGAAATTTTAGTGATCGTCTGCTGAAGTGGTTTCCTCGGGAAACAATTGCGGATACTTCAGCCTCATCTGGTCTTCACGCTCCCACGTGAACTCTGGTCCTCTTCTAGCGTTCCACCGAACTTTAACGATAGGAATTCTGCTTTGCTTCAACTGCTTGACCTCACGGCCCAAGATTTCAACAGGTTCCTCAATGAAATGAAGTTTGTCGTCAATACGTAGTTCCTCTAGAGGAATAATCAAATTATCATCGGCTAAGCACTTCTTTAGATTGGATACATGGAAAACGTCATGAATACCGCTGAGTGTTTGTGGTAGTTCCAATCTGTAAGCTACTGGTTCAGCTCTTTCAATTATCTCAAACGGTCCAACATAGCGAGGACTCAGTTTACCTCGTTTCCTAAATCGTACAACACCCTTCCAAGGTGATACTTTAAGCATAACTTTGTCTCCAACTTGGAACTCTAAGTCCTTCCGTCTAACATAGACATAACTCTTTTGTCGACTTCGAGCCGTTCTCAATCGTTCCTGAATCTGTAGAACTTTCTCAGTTGTCTCCCGAATAATCTCAGGACCTGTCAACTGACTATCTCCCAACTCACTCCAACAAACGGGAGATCTACACTTCCTTCCATACAATGCTTCAAATGGTGCAGCTTTAATACTCGCATGGTAGCTGTTATTGTATGAGAACTCAGCTAGTGGTAAATACTTATCCCATCCGTTTCCGAAATCAATGACACACGCTCTCAACATGTCCTCAAAAGTCTGAATAGTTCGTTCACTCTGGCCATCCGTCTGGGGGTGATAGGCTGTACTCATATCTAAACGAGTCCCCATCGCTTTCTGTAATGATTGCCAAAATCTGGAAGTAAATCTGCTGTCGCGGTCGGATATAATAGATATAGGCACTCCATGCCTAGAGACGACTTCCTTAATGTAGATCTGAGCCAACTTCTCCATCTTATCAGTTTCCCTTATCGGTAAGAAGTGTGCGGACTTAGTGAGATGATCCACGATAACCCAAATAGTATCGTGACCTCCTGCCGTTCTCGGCAGTTTCGTAATGAAGTCCATGGAAATTCCTTCCCACTTCCACTGGGGAATCTCTGGTTGAATCAGTAATCCTGATGGCTTCTGATGCTCAGCCTTGACTTTAGCGCAAGTCAAGCACTTCCCGACATAAGTGGCAATGTCAGCTTTCAAGTTCGGCCACCAATAAAATGCCTTCAAATATTGGTACATTTTATCTGATCCCGGATGAATTGAGTATCTCGACTTGTGTGCTTCCTCCAACACTAGTTCTCTCAATCCACCAAACTTTGGTCCCCAAATTCGGTTAGCAAAGTACCGTGTTCCGTCCTCCTTGATGTCAAACTTCTTATCCATCCCTTTGAGAAATTCAACATCAACATTCTCCTGCTTCATGGCTTCTTGTTGTGCTTCGCGAATTTGTGATGTGAGATTCGTACGGACAACTATGTTAAGCGCTTTAACCCTAAGAGGTTTCTCTCGCTCCTTTCTGCTCAAGGCATCTGCCACAACATTTGCCTTGCCTGGATGGTATTGAAGTTCGCAGTTATAATCATTAAGTAGTTCCATCCAACGTCGTTGTCTCATGTTGAGTTGTTTCTGATCGAATATGTGCTTTAAACTCTTATGGTCAGTGAAGATAGTGAACTTGGTTCCAAACAGGTAGTGTCTCCACATTTTAAGTGCAAAGACAACAGCTCCTAACTCAAGGTCGTGCGTAGTGTAGTTCTGCTCGTGAATCTTTAACTGACGCGATCCATAAGCAATAACTTTGTTTCGTTGCATAAGTACGCAACCCATTCCTTGACGTGAGGCATCACAATAAACAACAAAATCTTCACTTCCCTCGGGTAGAGACAATACTGGTGCAGTTGTTAACTTCTCCTTCAACAACTGAAATGCAGTCTCTTGCGGTTCTGACCACTCAAACTTCTTGCCCTTGTGAGTCAATGCGGTTAATGGTCGGGCGATCTTAGAGAATCCTTCAATGAATCTCCGGTAGTAACCAGCTAGACCCAAAAATTGCCTAATCTGCGTTGGCGTCTTTGGAGTTTCCCAATTCTTAACCGACTCAATCTTTGCTGGATCGACCTGTATTCCATTGGCCCCTACAACATGGCCAAGAAATTGTACTTCTGGTAACCAAAAGTCACACTTAGAGAACTTTGCATACAACTGCTCTTCTCTAAGCATAGTCAATATCGAACGTAGATGCTGCTCGTGCTCTTCTCTGTTCTTGGAGTACACTAATATATCATCAATGAACACAATGACGAATTTATCTAGGTATGGCTTACACACACGGTTCATGAGGTCCATGAACACTGCTGGTGCGTTCGTCAAACCAAACGACATTACTGTAAACTCATAATGTCCATAACGTGTTCTAAACGTTGTCTTCGGGACATCAGCTTCTTTGACTCTCAATTGATGATACCCGGATCTCAAATCAATCTTCGAATAGCAGCTGAATCCCTACAACTGATCAAATAAGTCATCAATCCTCGGTAGCGGATACCGATTCTTGATTGTCAGCTTGTTCAATTCCCTGTAGTCGATACACAACCTCATCGACCCATCCTTCTTCTTAACAAACAGGACCAGAGCTCCCCAAGGCGAAGAACTCGGTCTAATAAATCCCTTGTCTAACAACTCTTGCAATTGACTAGACAACTCTTGAAGTTCTGGGGGTGCAAGTCTGTACGGTGCGCGAGCCACTGGTGCCGCTCCTGGCACTAAGTCTATCTGAAACTCAATTTCTCGATGCGGTGGGAGACCAGGTAATTCCTCCGGAAAAACTTCAAAAAATTCCTTAAGTATAGGAACGTCTTCGGGTCTCCTTTCTTCTGGTACAATTTGGCTTACATGAGCCAAGAACGCGATACATCCCTTTCTCACATACTTCTGGACTTTCAAGCAATTAATGAGATGTAATTGTGAGCCATTCTTCTCACCATAAACCATCATAGGTTCACCGTCAGCAATAGAAATACGAATAGCCTATAGGTCATAGACCACCTCGGCTTTGTTATCAGCTAACCAGTCCATTCCAACCACAAGGTCAAAACTTCCCAGTTTAATAGGTATCACATCAATGCTAAAAGGCTTACTTTCTAACGTCAAAGTACAATCACGATAAATCTTATCAGCTCTCATCAAGTTACCATTCCCCAGTTCTATGGAATACACGTTATCTAGGGGAGAAACAGGTTTCTTAACATTGTGACAAATATCCTTTGATATAAAACTTCTATCAGCACCAGTATCAAACAAAACATAAAAAAGTTGATCATCAAGTGAAAACGTACCCGTGACTAGCTTTGAATCATCACGAGCTTCCGCAGAATTGATGTTGAACGCCCTTCCTCGAGCATTCCCATTATTGTTCTTAGGACAGTCCTTCTTGAAATGACCCGGCTGTCCACAACCATAAAAGTTCTTACCACCATTAGCATTGTTCGCGTTGCTTGCAGTGCTGTTGTTGTTGGTGTTGCCGTTAAGATTAACCTTGCAATCTCTTAACAAATGACCAAACTTCTTACAAAGGTCACAATTTAGAACAGAACAATTTCCAGTATGATGCTTGCCACACTTCTGACATTGTGGTTTTTTGCCCTTATACCTGGAGTTAGTTCCTGTGGTTCCAGTGTCGTTACGGTAAGAATCTTGCTTTTTGAACGGCTGTTGATTGAAATTCCTGTCCTGACCACCGTTCCACTTCCTTTTACCATCGTTTGACTTGTTCTCATTCACTGTAGTGCCCTTCCCTCTCTGGGCAATCTGATCCAACAGCAAACTAGCCATGTCAATAGCTTCCTGCACATTTGCGGGTTTTGAAGTAGTGACCCCGCCTTGAATGTTCTCACTCAGACCTTCAATTTACAGTTCTACCTTACGCCTTTCCGGAGTAACCATTTCAGGACACATTAACGCCAATTTAAAGAACCTCTTGTTATAGGTGGTGAGATCGTTGCCTACTAACTTCAGCTCTCGGTACTCGCGTTCCATTTTCTTAACCTCGTTCCTCGAACAATACTCCTCGATCATTCTTTGCTTCAGAGTGTCCCAAGGTAGGGCATAAGCCTGATCACGACCCAGGGATTGAGCATAGTTGTTCCACCAGGTGAGCGCACTGTCTGCCAGTGTGCCTGTTGCAAAGCCTACCCTGTCGTTATCATTACAACTACTAATACGGAAAACCGATTCGAGCTTCTCAAACCACCTGGTGAGACCAACTGGTCCCTCGGTTCCGTTGAAAGAATGCGGGTTGCAACTAGTGAACGTTTTGTAAGAACATCCATTACGACCTTGTGTGCCGTTTCCATTAGTGTTGCTCGAGCCACCATGATCATTACTGTTTCGAGCGTTGTTGAATTCTCTTAGTAGTTCAGCTCTTTCAGCCGCGATTCCTTCGGAGGCATCTTCAACACAGAAAAACACACCAGGTCAGTGTCAAAACAATGCTATATATGAAAATATACTAGCAACGAGTGTTGAAGACTAGTAAATAATAGTACGAAAAGATTCGCTAGTAGTGAGAAGTAGTGTAAGTAGTGATAGTAGTGTTAGTAGTAACACTAGTGGTAGTAGTAGTGGTGCTAGTGTTATGTAGTGATAGTGGTGATAGTAACACTAAGTAGTAACATTAATGGCAATAGTAGTAGTATAACATAACACAAGTATTATGATCATACAAGTTACTAAATAAAAAATATTACCGCATGCAATAAAAGATAATAGTTACCAATAACATAATCCACCATTAATATAAGTATAATCCAAGAGTGATAAACCAAATTCCAAAGTAGTAAACCAAACAATAAACATAATGTGCTAATAGCCCGGTTTATAACACCCGGTAAGTCTTATATAATCAATTAAAGAAGGTTGGCGGATGAAAAAGGAAAAGAAGCTCATGGTCAACGACCCTTCACTTCCTCTTCTGTCGGGTACTGAAGGCAGGTCCATCATTCCTCGGCCTATTACGTTCCGCCTCTAACGCAGCAACCCTGGCAGTTAAGGCTGCTATCAATCTCGCCATATCAACGAACCTTGCTTCAGCCTCGTACGTATAAGTATTTATACCTGTGACTCTTTCCTCCATCCTCTCTAGATCATCGGGGTGCAGATATGTCCTAGCAATATCGCTCAAGGCGTTAACACGATCAACAATATCCCTGTTACGGTTAGTATGAACCAAATCCAATGCATAAAGGTTCACGGGATGGTTAGGTATCCGATGCGGAGCAGGTACTGGTGCTGGGGCTGGAGCATTCACCTCAGCCACACTGGAGTCGCTGTCACTGCTTCCGGAATCCTGTGACATCTAACTCATAGTACAAGAATACAAACAAAACAGATTAGTCAAGTAAATAACGTTAGTCACAAAGTACTCATGTAATGACTAAGTCCCGGTCGTAGTCTAGACTCATCAAGGCGTCCTAATGACCAAATTAGACACACTAATGCAAGTCCTAGTTTCCCTACGAGCCGTTAGCTCTGATACCAACTATAACACCCCGCCAAAATACCATCTGACGGCGTGTTAATTTCGGTCTCACAGTTAACAGTTACGCCCTCTATATGAGACGTTTAAAGCAATCACATTTAATTTTATTTAAATTAATAACTTTCAAAAACAAAAGTCAGAGATCCCAAAATAGAAATACTGTTGTGATCGTAACCACAAGCCAACAGTATTTAAACAGTTATAAAAGTTTTAAATGCGAAAGTAAATAATGTTCTTTAAAATCAAATGCTGACTCCACGGCCAGACATGCAGCAAACACAGCGGAAGCATACCTCTTAAGGACCTGAGAATAACAACACGCAAAAATAGGTCAACAAATAATGTAGGTGAATCTACAGGTTTAAATTAACGTAACAATGTCTGAAAAACAGTTATCAGAAAAATAGTTTAATTTCATTGACCACAAGATTCTATCGCAAGCATAAACCGAGCACCTGAATACTAGCATTAACCCGAGTATAGACACCACTACACCCGACCTTACCTCGTAAAATGTTATACATTGTTCAGATGTATTAAATGTTCAAAGTAAATGCACCACTGCTTTTATAGTGGGTGAGGTTGTCAACCTAACGGATCCGTCCATCTAAATTGTGCCTACCAAATGGTATTAAAAGTATTCAAGCTAGAGGCTTTTTGAACAAACTCAATATGCATATGTGTAGTACTCATGTCAATATAAAGCATTTGAAAATGTAAATATAACAGCGTGTATTCTCATCCCTGAAAACATGTAAAAAGCGGGACTGTAGACTCACCTTTGAATAAGCTCGGAATGAAAGACAAATGACTTGTACGGTTTAGACCCGAGTAATGTAACCTAAGTATACGTATGTAGGTTGGTCAATATATGTATCTTATATAAGTGTGGTTTCATAGTGTACGTTGTCTTATTGCTCGACCTGACGCGATTTAAAGTAAAAGTCAACTATATCATGCAAGTCAAACAAAGTCAACCGAAGTCAAACCGAAAGTCAAACTTGGTCAATGTGGTCAACTAAAGTCAACATCAGTAGGTTCATGTCAAATATTTGTCAACATGTCAAACCTAAGTCATACAATACGTTTTAGGTCATGAATAATCATTTTCACAATTTCAGTTTATCGTCATGCACCAAATTTACGAACACGTAGCACACTTAGCACAATATCTCATAGTAAAAAATTCAAGTAAATATGAAAAACTTCAGATCATAATTAGACTCAAAATCGATTCCAAAAAGTTCAGCCAGGGACTCATACGACAATTAAAAGTCAGGAATCAGAAGGAATACATTTGGGGTTTGCCAGGTCAGTTTCTGACCGCGCACTGATTTCATTTCGGCTATAACCGGAGTTAGAAACATGAAATTGATACAAGACCAGTGGCCATAGTTCAAGGACAAATCAAAGTAACACATATAAAAAATATAGCCACTTTTTTTTAGCCAATTTGTACAGTTTATTCGTGCAAGTTGATCATTCAGTTTTCAGCTCAAATCAGAATTCACATAAAGTATGGCTCTATTGTGCCCAATGCATAAGGTTTCAGAGATTGACATAAACTAAAAATAAGTCACATATCATATTAAGTTTCATTTTCCATAAGCATACATTCTCAAACGATATACAAAATTCACAAAGTACAAAACCGTGTTCAATTTACAGATTCGATTCCCATTTCGTTAGTCACATTCGCATACGATTATCCGAAGATCTAGATACAATTGTCCTATGATATCTACATGAAAGATGAATTACTTTTTGTATATTTTTCAAATATGCAAAGCTTCAATCACAAAAGTTAACACATTTTATCATACAAGGTTATTTTCATGCAAGTGCTGTATAAAACTACATTTACACTAGTCCTAGAATATCTCGGGCTATACATAAGCAAACGACATGATATCCTATTCTAACTTGAGTGTTTTTAAATTATCTTTCCAGTGGTATAAGTCTCACATGCCAATTCGTTTTCTATCAATACGATATTTCTGATCAAGCAACAATAACACAACGATAATTCAAATCGACATAAGTTAATCATACGGAAACGAAATCAAGCGAATCCAAAGCCTAAACTCAATAGTTTTTCGCAAGGAGTCTGATTATAACATAATAATTAATATTTGAAAAACTTAATTTTTCTGATCAAACAGATACAAATTCGTTTTTAAACCCTAGCGCATCAAACAATCAAATTAACGATTACAATTAACACGTACGCGTATAGACTTGAGCAATTGATAACATAACTATGAAAATTTATAAAAATCAGATTTTTAAGAATTAGGGTTCATGCAATTATACCTTTGATCACTAAATTAAATACACCAACGCGTAGAGGAGATCGAGAATTGCAACTTTCGTGTTCAAGGTTTTATCAAAAGATCAAAAATTGAAGGTGATGATGATGGTGATGTTGGGCGATGATGGGGAGGAGCCAGGGAGAGATCGACTGCAGTTTTTGTGTAAGGGTTTACTAATTTTAGGTTAATACTTCTATTTATACTAACCCTAGTTTCACAAATTAGCACATAAGCCCCTAAACTTACAAAAATTGAAACATAAGGGGGTGAGGGGGAGGGGTCGGCCAAATGGGGCCCACCATGGGTTCTCGGGTTCTCGTTTTGCAATTCTGTGTATTCGTGGTCCGTTTTAAGTGTCGTTTAGTCATACCGAAGGCCCGGAACGCTAATCCGATCGTTAAACGCAACCAATCGCTTAATTTATTAAAAACCCAATAAATTAAATATTTTAAAAAGTTAATAATTAATTAAATTAATTATTAAAATAAACCCGAGCGTTTCGCTGCTCAAAAAGCTATTATCAAAATCGTATCGTTTTTATCGTATTTCATTATCCGAAATATTTATTTGAATTAATATCAACCCATATCAATTATTGAAACCCTCCAAAGGTCAAGTACGCATTTAATACACGTAAACACATAAAAGTTAAATAATCGCCGTTAAATAAACTAACGGAAGGTTAACGAAAGTAACGGAAAAATCAGGGTTGTTACAATGATAAAAACGAATTCGAAGTACTAAAGCATCCGGTACTTTGGATGGGGTTGGTTAGGCCCAATAGATCTATCTTTAAGATTCGCGTCAATTAGTAGATCGATTTACTAATTCTTAGGCTACCAAGCAAAAGGGGCGTATTCGGCTTCGATCATTCAACCATATAATGTAGTTTCGATTACTTGTGTCTATCTCGTAAAACATTTATAAAAATTTCGCATGTATTCTCAGCCCAAAAATATAAAGGGTAAAAAGGCAAATGAAACTCACCATACTGTATTTCGTAGTAAAAATACATATAACGTCAGTGAACAAGTGTAAGGTTGGCCTCGGATTCACGAACCTATATTAATTATATATATTTATATGTTGGTCAATATTTGTCTAACAATTTAGGTTAAACCGTAGTGTATCACAATCCTAATGCTCGAGACTAATATGCAAAAGTTAACAAAAGTCAACTTAATCTTAAATGATTTCAAAAATCTATACATGATTATTATATAACATAAATATAGTCGTTTAATATATTTAAATATTTTTAACAGATTTTAATAGAGTAAATAATATAATTCACTTATTAATAAATAAAATTTTATATTAAAATTTATGTAATAAAAATATACTTTTATACATCTTTAATAATAAAATTTATAAAATTCAATTAATATCATAAAAATAATATGATAGTATTAATTTAGTTATATTACACGTAGTAAAATATCTTTGTATCACATATTTATTTGATAAAATAATATCGATAATAACAATAGTAAGTAAAACTTGTATTATTTTGTAATAATAATTATTATTATTCTATTAATAAAAATTTCAATATTTATATTTACTAAAAGTGATATTATGATAAAATGATAATTCTAATTATGATAACTTTAATATTTACGATACTTTTTATTATTAACTTTAAAATAATAATTTTATTTAAAATGATAATAATAATAATGATATTTTATATTAACAATGATATTCCCATTAAAAATAATAATTTAAAAAAAATGATAGTTTTAATATTAATAACACTTTTGATAATAATAATGATAAAAATTATGAAAACGATATTTTTATCTAAATCAATACCTTTCAATATTTTAATTTCATCATGATACTTATACTCATTATTTCCTATCAATTTGTTAATAGCTTTTAATCGTCTTTTATATCGCGTTCATATTAATGATAATAATAGTAATCATAATAATTAGGTGTTACTAGTATTAGTTTTAATTATAATAATACTAATGATAATAAATATTATGATAATATTAATGATAATAATAATTATAACTTTAACGATAATAACTATAGTAATAATAATAAAAATAACAATTTTTAATGATAATACCTTTTATTGATAATGATAATAATAATAATAATAATAATAATAATAATAATAATAATAATAATTAGATAAAAACTATAACGACGATAATAACGACGATAATAATAATCATTTTTAATAATAATACAAAAATTCGGTTGACTATAACTTCTAATCCGTTCATCGAAACCATTCGATATCTAAATGAAAAGTTCTTAATTTTTCGCTAGCTTTCCAACGACATGTATATTTTATACCTTATCTCTACCGCATATGTAACTAATTCAGGATTTAACATATCCTATCTAACGACAATATCAAAAATACAAGCATGCATAATCCTATATACTCGAGCACTAGTCAGTGATACACTATTAATATGTAAAAGTTAAATTATGAGTGCTTACGTATCAATATTGAGATTCAATATTGCAGGAAAGGTACGAAGACGCAACGGAGATGATAAACACTAGGTTGACCTACAAGCATACCCCCGAACATTACCCATCACCTCCATAGCTATAACCCATAATTTCCTTAGCCCTATCCTACTCGAAAACCAGTTTTGAAATAGCTCGCTCATGACCTCGTCTTAATATTTTATGTAATAATAATAATACTAATACTAATAATAATAAGATTAATAATAACAATATTAATCTTTATAATAATAATAATAATAATAATAATAATATATAATACATATATATAGATATCGAGAGATAGATTGAGGGATGGATTGGTTCGGCAGAAAAATGTGAGCTTTATACACAAATCCTGAAACTGACACCTCCGCGAGTGTGGAGGTTTTGTGCCCATATGCTCCGCGAGTGCGGAGTTCCCCTGTCCAGCTCATTCCCAATGATTTCAAGGCTGCCGACGGTTTATATATTTATTTAATATATAATATATTTAATTTATATAATTAATTATATATTATATTATATTTACGTGCATAGTTAACCTATAATTTTAGTTCTAATGACTCGTACGTTGTCACTCAACTTATGTCCTAGTTCCGGTTTTTCGAACGCATATTCGTACGCTTAGAAAACTAGCTCTTTATGTTACGCGACGTGTACCTATTATAAATAATTAGACTTAATTATCTATAATTTATATTACCCAAAGTATAACTTCTTTAATTGAGTGTTGTGGTCATTTGCTTCTATAAATTAATGTCTCGTTGTTTATTAAAATACGATTAATAATACCGAAACATTTTATGTTTAATTTAAAGTATTTGTATATATATATATATATATATATATATATATATATATATATATATATATATATATATATATATATATATATATATATTCTTATTTAAAAATATAATTTTGTATATCTTATATATAACTGAAATATCTAATTAATAATATAACGTTTAGTTTTTCAAAACTATTTATTTTTCAAAGTTCATTTCAAAATTGTTTAAGTAATAGAAAGTATTATGTCGTAACACGTTTACGTTATATATATATATATATATATATATATATATATATATATGTGTGTGTGTGTGTGTGTGTGTGTGTGTGTGTGTGTAATTTATAATACAAAGCCTTAATTAAGTTCTTTAAAACTTATGAACAAATTATCTTATAAAACGTTTTAATGATAAAGCTCTTTTTAAACCAAACTGTTTTTGTACATTGAAACATTATTAAATAAATATGAAACCTTTGTTTTTCCAAAATTAAATATATTTAAGAATCATTTTACTAAAGAGGTTATAATTGTTATATCGTAAAACGTTTTAGAAAAGTAAGATTAAATATACTCTTAATAGGTTTCAAGCTTTTGAATTAACGTTTGTTGGTGATACGTGCTATAAAGTCCAAAGGTTAGATGAACGTATGAAATCATCTTAATGTAAAATGTCGATATCCAATTGTCTAAGTTATTTATATTCCACTTTCCAACTTTAAAATGAAAGTTAAAATAGTTATCCTATTAAAATCACGAGGAAAATGTTGTAAAGCAGGAATTGAAATTCAAATAGGAATCTACACTAATTCTTGTCCAATTCCCGTTAATTGACACTTTTGTTCTTACCTGTAAATGACTTTACCATTTATTCCGAATATCGTTAAAATGGACGATTTCTCAAATCAATGTGGACCTCTCAACAAAGACTCGTAATCATAATTCAATGTATCTAATAATTCAACCATTTGATATTATCTTTTACTTCCGTCGATAAACATATTGAAACAAATACGTTCATGTAAAGTATTATACGTTTAATACTTTGTTAATATTCTTAAGTTATAATATATATATATATATATATATATATATATATATATATATATGTATATATATATATATGTATATATATATATATATATATGTATATATATAATCATATCCATTTATGTATTGGTTCGTGAATCTTCGAAACTTGGTCAAGGTTAATTGAATGTATGAACACAGTTTAAAATTCTTAACAAACTTTGCTTATCGTGTCGGAATAATGTAAAGATTAAAGTTTAAATTTGGTCGGAAATTTCCGGGTCGTCACAGTACCTACCCGTTAAAGAAATTTCGTCCCGAAATTTGATCGTGGTCGTCATGACTAACCATAAAAATGTTTTCATGACGAATATAGGTCGATAAATAGAGTTTTTATCTTTATTGAGTAATATGGATAAAACAATTTGATTACGCGAAGAGTATTAGTGAAACTATCGCAAAAGAGTGAAATGAGAAAGGTAAAGTTTCGTCATATCTTTTGACATAGACAGGTTGATTTCTGAAGTTCAAGAGATTTGGAGAAAATCTTAGTAACAAGATTTGATTAAGGAAATTAGGATCCGCTTTAAATGCGATCATCCATTTTGATTGCTCTGTCGGAGATTTTCCTATAAATCCACCTCCTTCGTTTCCTTACAACTCACACCTTCTATTCTTTCTCCCTCAACTCATATTTTAAAGTATTCATCAATATGCTCCATCCAGTTCTGATTCTCGATTTACTTCTAACTTTCATATCGGTCATTCTTCTTTTTCATCTACCGCCAGAAGAATCTATTTACTTCTACTATACTCTTGGGTTTATACAGTTTCTAGTTCTCCCGTGTCTTTATATTGCTATATGCATCGACATATACGGTTTATAATTTCTGGGTGGTTGTTGGGTTTTATATCTTCCCTTATATTTCGATGTCCCTGCTTCTGTCTACTACAATCATTGTCATCTCCAATTAATGCTCTCTTTTATTTGCTGCGATTTATACCCCAATTTCTATTTCAGAGTTTTTGTCCTTTCGTTTCTTCTTCTTGCGATTAATCACCATTTGTAATGGTCCAGAATTCGCAGATATGAATTTTGGAATGAACATATTTAATGTTCTAAGGAAGGAAATCGAAATGGTACGATCTTAATTTGTCAAATTACCAGAATACTTCAGAAAAGACCGAATCATCAAGAAAATATGTTCTTGATATTTTAGAGGTTAAATAGAATACATGAGTCGTGTAATGATAATGCTAAAAATGAACATATATTTCATAGCATTATTCCTCAAGAAAGACAAGCTTTTAGTTGCAATTGTTCTATTTACAAGTGATATTCGTTTAAATAATAAAAGGTGAAGACAAAAGACAGATTCGACGAATTGAAGACGCAAACGACCAAAAAGCTCAAAAGTACAAAAGACAATCAAAGAGGTTCCAATTATTGATAAGAAACGTCTCGAAATTACAAGAGTACAAGATTCAAAACGCAAAGTACAAGATATTAAATTGTACGCAAGGACGTTCGAAAATCCGGAACCGGGACCAGAGTCAACTCTCAACGCTCGACGCAACGGACTAAAAATTACAAGTCAACTATGCACATAAATATAATATAATATTTAAATAATTCTTATAATTATTTAATATATTATATTTATATTTAAACCGTCGGTAAACAAAGAGCCAAACTCCTCTGAGCTGTAAAAGTAAACTCCGTGACTCGCGGAGTTTGAAGGCCAAAAAGGCCGCGAGTCGCGGAGCCCCCAGTTTTGAAACTCCCTATAAAGCAAACCGAATTCTGATCATTTTCATCATCTTTTTCTTCTTCTCTCATATATACGTAAAAAATATATATATATATATAATTTATATTTTAATTTTAATTTTAATTATAATTCTAATAATAAGGATATGTTAGCGAATGTTGTAAGGGTGTAAGTCGAAATTCTGTCCGTGTAACGCTACGCTATTTTTAATCATTGTAAGTTATGTTCAACCTTTTTACATTAATGTTTCGTAGCTAAGTTATTATTATGCTTATTTAAAATGAAGTAATCATGATGTTGGGCTAATTACTAAAATTGGGTAATTGGGCTTTGTACCATAATTGGAGTTTGGACAAAAGAACGACAATTGTGGAAATTAGACTATGAGCTATTAATGGGCTTTATATTTGTTTAACTAAATGATAGTTTGTTAATGTTAATATAAAGATTTACAATTGGGCGTCCCTATAAATTACCATATACACTCAATCGGACACGATGGGCGGGGTATTTATATGTACGAATAATCGTTCATTTAACCGGACACGGGAATGGATTAATAGCCACTAGAATAATTAAAACAGGGGTGAAATTATGTACAAAGGACACTTGGTATAATTGATAACAAAATATTAAAACCTTGGGTTACACTCAGTCGACATCCTGGTGTAATTATTAAACAAAGTATTAAAATCTTGTTACAGTTTAAGTCCCCAATTAGTTGGAATATTTAACTTCGGGTATAAGGATAATTTGACGAGGACACTCGCACTTTATATTTATGACTGATGGACTGTTATGGACAAAAACCAGACGGACATATTAAATAATCCAGGACAAAGGACAATTAACCCATGGGCATAAAACTAAAATCAACACGTCAAACATCATGATTACGGAAGTTTAAATAAGCATAATTCTTTTATTTCATATTTAATTTCCTTTATTTTATATTTAATTGCACTTCTAATTATCGCATTTTTATTGTTATTGTATTTAATCGCACTTTTAATTATCGTACTTTTTAATTATCGCAAGTTTATTTTATCGCACTTTTATTATTCGCAATTTCATTTATCGTTATTTATTTCATGCTTTAATTTAAGTCTTGTATTTATTTTTAATATTTTACATTTGGTTTTAACTGCGACTAAAGTTTTAAAATCGACAAACCGGTCATTAAACGGTAAAAACCCCCCTTTATAATAATAATATTACTTATATATATATTTGTATTTTTATAAAAGTAAACTAATATAGCGTTGAGCTTTGTTTAAAAAAGATTCCCTGTGGAACGAACCAGACTTACTAAAAACTACACTACTGTACGATTAGGTACACTGCCTATAAGTGTTGTAGCAAGGTTTAAGTATATCCATTCTATAAATAAATAAATATCTTGTGTAAAATTGTATCGTATTTAATAGTGTTTCGTTGTAAAATTTAATAGTATTATATACCACTCCGCTACCACATCAAGTATTTTTGGCGCCGCTGCCGGGGAACTTTCTAAACGCCGGAAGCGCAACGCTAATATAACAGAAAAAAAATAAATAAATAAATAAAGAAAAACGCGTCGACGATTAAACCTGTCATCTGAATTTCTGAACCCCGCGAGTCGCGGGGTTTGAAGCTTTGAATACCGCAAGTCTCGGAGGGGACCTGACACACGAACAGGAAGCCCTAATCCTGCATTTATTACGGATTATTATTAATTATTATTATTATTAACCCTAATTATTATTATTATTATAATTAAGTTTATTTTTAATTTAAGTTTTATTTAATTTATATTTTAGTTAAATTAGTTTAATTAAATTGTAAAATTAGTAGTTTTATTAAATAAATAATATAAAAATAATATTTTTATAAAAATTGTACTTTTTACAACTTTTTGTATATTTTTATATTTTATCCCTTTTCAATCGTTTTAACGTAATATTTGTATTTTTCGCTCATATTTAGTTTTAAACTTAGTTTTTGCCATAGTCATTTTTACTCCTAGATTTTTAGGCTTTGCCGTAGAATTCCTTAAGTGCTTTTTTTTTAGACTAAGATTTAGGTACTTTAGAATTTTGCGACGCCTTTTTAAGTTTTAGTTTCTTTTTAAGTTATTTCCATTTGGGATTTAGTTTTTCTTGTAAGCTTTAATATTTTTAGACGACTTTTACCTATGTATCAATTATCATTCCAATTAGTAATCTCAATTTGCGATTATAATTTTAAGTTAGTTGTAGTAATAAGGTTAGGTTAGTCAAGTATTTTTAAGTTTTTATAAGTTTCTTTTATTTTTTCGTCACCTTTTATTTTTCAACCATTTTTCTTTTTCGACCTTTTTCCGACGAACTCTTTTTCTTTCTTATTTCTCGCTATTCTAGTTTTTAGGACATAGATTTTTATTCTACTTCTTATCTAAATTTCTTAAAATTACGAAAATTTATTTTGAGTGGTTAAATTGATAGACATCAAAATTTTCTGGTTCGTAGTAATAGTTGGATTTGTACGTGGACCGGGTTATTGGAGCCAAACAGTCCTCAATTATATTGAGACCAAACGAATCCTGCCCCTCTGCTGCATCTTTTGGCTATTCGAAACGTGGGCAAAATCAGAAAATTCTATTGGTTGGATAACTTATTATAATTTTTCTTTCCTTTTAAAAACTAATAGGATATTCAGTGAATGCACTGAGCAAGACGTTCATCACCTTTTGTACGTTCACCACCTGTAACTAGATCAAGACATTTAGCAAATATAACCGCCGTTGATTTTTCTTTAGAATCGTCATCCAGTCGACCAAGTACTTCAGTTCAAATTTCCGATAATCCATTTTTTGAACCCAACCTCACAATTGAGAATCCGGAGAATATTCAGGAACGGTTCGTAGATCCTGAACCACTAACAATTCCTCCGGAACCACCAATCATTCAAACAGAGATTGTTGAGGAACGAACCATTAAATCAGAATCCTCTAGTGATTCCGATTCAACAAATTCAATTATGGAGAATCTGGAACCTTTAAGTATGGAAGACCGAATGAGAGCTAAACGCACTGGCCAAGGTCACGCAATTACTCATCCAGACATTAATGCGCCAGATTATGAAATCAAAGGACAAATTCTACACATGGTGACTAATCAATGCCAATTTAGTGGTGCGCCGAAGGAAGATCCAAATGAACATCTACGTACCTTTAATAGGATCTGCACACTATTTAAAATCCGAGAAGTGGAGGATGAACAGATATATCTCATGTTATTCCCCTGGACTTTAAAGGGAGAAGCCAAAGATTGGTTGGAATCGTTACCTGAAGGGGCGATCGATACATGGGACGTTTTAGTTGACAAATTTCTTAAACAATTCTTTCCTGCATCTAAAGCCGTAAGACTTCAAGCAGAAATTGTTACGTTCACACAGAAACCAAATGAAACTCTATATGAGGCGTGGACTAGATATGGAAAGTTGTTAAGAGGATGTCCGCAATATGGTTTAGACACCTGTCAAATAGTACAAATATTCTACCAAGGATGCGACATCACTACAAGAAAAGACATAGATATAGCAGCTGGTGGTTCTATTATGAAGAAAACCGAAACTGATGCTTACAAAATTATTGATAACACTGCTTCCCACTCACATGAGTGGCACCAAGAAAAAGATATCGTTAGATCATCTAAAGCAGCTAGAGCCGATTCTAGCCATGACTTAGATTCCATTTCCGCAAAGATAGATGCTGTGGAGAGACGAATGGAAAAGATGACTAAAGATATTCACTCAATACGAATTAGTTGTGAGCAGTGTGGAGGACCACATTTGACAAAAGATTGTCTCAGTATTGAATTAACAATGGAACAAAGAGAGAATATTTCATACATAAACCAAAGGCCTGGAAATAATTATCAGAATAATTATCAACCGCCAAGACTGATTTACAATCAAAACCAGAATTATAACAGAAATATTCCATACAACAACCAACAAGGTCCTAGCAATCAACAAGTATCCAATAATAATTACAATCAGCAAAGACCGAATTTTCAAAACAAACCACCACAACAAACCGATGATAAAAAGCCGAATTTAGAAGATATGATGACGAAGCTAGTTGAAACTCAAACGCAGTTTTTCACATCTCAAAAACAAACCAATGAACAAAATGCTCAAGCATTTAGAAATCAACAAGCTTCTATTCAAAATCTGGAACAAGAAGTGAGTAACCTAGCAAGGTTAATAGGTGAAAGAAAACCGGGAAGTCTACCTAGTGATACAAATGCTAACCCCCGGAATGAAACAGCTAAAGCTATTACCACAAGAAGTGGTACAACACTTAAACCACCTGAAATACCTGTAACTTCTGATGAAGCTATTCCTACTCCACAAGAACCACAACCTGATCAAGATAAGGAAAAAGAACCGGTAGTTGAAAAGGTTAATGAAGATAACACAGTTAAGGATAAACCTTATGTTAAACCATACCAACCACCACTTCCTTACCCGAGTAAAATGAAGAAAGAGAAACTTGAAGCCGAGCAATCCAAATTCTTGGATATGTTTAAACAGATAAATGTAAATCTTCCTTTCATTGATGTGATTTCAGGAATGCCTAGATATGCTAAATTCTTGAAAGATCTAATTTCAAATAGAAAGAAAATGGAAGAACTCTCGGCTGTTACTATGAATGCTAATTGTTCAGTAGTGCTGTTGAATAAGATACCAGAAAAACTATCTGATCCAGGAAGTTTCACAATTCCATGTTTTCTGGGTAGTCTTAGTTCAATAGAAGCATTGGCAGACTTAGGTGCTAGTATAAATTTAATGCCGTATTCACTATACACTAAACTAGACCTTGGAGAATTGAAACCAACCAGAATAAGCATACAACTAGCCGATAGATCAATAAAATATCCTAGAGGGATAATGGAGAACATGCTAGTTAAAGTTGGTACTTTAGTATTTCCAGTAGATTTTGTTGTTTTGGACATGGAAGAAGATTCTCAAGTTCCTCTCATATTAGGAAGACCATTCTTAAACACGGCTAAAGCAATGATAGACGTGTTCGGTAAGAAACTGACCCTAAGTATAGAGGATGAGAGTGTTACCTTTTCAGTTGATAGAGCAATGCAACAACCGCAATCTGCAGATGATACATGTTATTATATTCAAACTATAGATGCACATGCAGAATTATTAGAAGAATTTCCAGAATTACAAGGAACAGGAGAATGTTCTTTAGGAGAAGGTAATGAACCAATTGATGAAGCTGAAATATTAGCTACACTTATAGCTAATGGATATGAACCAACAACAGAAGAAATTCAAATGCTAAAAGAAGAAGACAGATATCGATACAAATCATCGATAGAAGAACCTCCGAAATTAGAGTTAAAGCCACTTCCAAACCATTTGGAATACGCATATTTACATGGTGAATCTGAATTACCTGTAATAATATCGTCTTCTCTTACTGAAAATGAGAAATCACAACTCATTTCTGTGTTGAAAGCTCATAAACCAGCCATTGCATGGAAGATTCATGATATTAAAGGAATAAGTCCTTCGTATTGCACACATAAAATCCTTATGGAAGAAGGTCATAAAACGTATGTGCAACGCCAACGAAGACTAAATCCTAATATGCAAGATGTAGTTAAGAAAGAGATTATTAAACTGCTAGATGCAGGTCTAATTTATCCAATCTCTGATAGTCCATGGGTAAGCCCAGTTCAATGCGTGCCTAAGAAGGGTGGCATGACTGTCATTATAAATGAGAAAAATGAGCTTATTCCTACTAGGACTGTAACAGGATGGCGTGTGTGTATTGATTATAGAAAATTAAATGACGCCACCAGAAAAGATCACTTTCCCTTACCTTTCATAGATCAAATGTTGGAAAGATTAGCCGAAAATAGTTACTATTGTTTTCTAGATGGATTTTCCGGATATTTTCAAATTCCAATAGCACCCGAGGACCAAGAGAAAACCACATTCACGTGCCCTTATGGTACTTTTGCTTACAAACGCATGCCATTTGGACTTTGTAACGCCCCTGCAACCTTTCAAAGGTGTATGATGGCGATTTTTCACGACATGATAGAAGAATGCATGGAAGTATTCATGGATGACTTTTCAGTCTTCGGTGATACATTTAAATCATGTCTAGTTAATCTGGAACGAATGCTAATTAGATGCGAAAAATCAAATCTAGTACTTAATTGGGAGAAATGCCATTTCATGGTTAAAGAAGGCATCGTTCTTGGACATAAAATTTCAAAAGAAGGAATTGAAGTGGATAGAGCTAAAGTAGATGTAATTGCTAAACTTCCACATCCCACCAATGTTAGAGGAGTTAGGAGTTTTCTAGGGCATGCCGGTTTTTACCGACGTTTCATAAAAGATTTTTCTAAAATTGCCACTCCTATGAATAAACTCCTAGAAAAGGATGCTCCATTCATCTTTTCAGATGAGTGTATCAAATCTTTTAATATTCTTAAAGAAAAACTCACTAATGCGCCGATCATGATAACACCAAATTGGAATCTACCATTTGAACTAATGTGCGATGCAAGTGATTTTGCAATGGGAGCCGTTTTAGGACAAAGGATTGAAAAACGATTTCAACCTATATATTATGCTAGTAAGACGTTACAAGGAGCACAAACGAACTATATAACTACTGAAAAAGAACTCCTTGCTATTGTCTTTGCTTTTGACAAATTTCGATCATATCTCGTTCTAGCAAAAACGGTGGTCTATACCGACCATTCTGCTCTTAGATACCTATTTTCAAAACAAGATGCTAAACCAAGATTAATCCGTTGGATCTTACTCTTACAAGAGTTTGATATTGAAATCCGAGATAAAAGAGGAGCAGAAAATCTCGCCGCTGATCATCTTTCTTGTCTTGAAAATCCTGAGTTAGAAGTTCTAAATGAATCGGCCATACAAGACAACTTTCCTGATGAATATCTATTGAAGATAGATTATAGTGAAATCCCATGGTTTGCAGACTATGCAAACTATTTAGTATGTGGATTCCTTGAAAAAGGATTATCGTACCAAAGACGAAAGAAATTCTTCAGTGATATAAAACACTATTTTTGGGAAGATCCACATCTGTTTAAAAGTTGTCCCGATGGAATAATACGCCGATGTGTATTTGGAGATGAAGCTAGTAAAATATTAAACCATTATCACACAGGACCAATAGGAGGGCATTATGGGCCTCAACTAACAGCAAGAAAAGTTTATGATGCTGGATTCTATTGGCCAACAATTTACAAAGACGCACACCTTCTTTGCAAATCCTGTGATGCATGTCAAAGGGTCGGAAAAATAAGTCAACGTGATGAAATGCCACAAAATGTCATCCAAGTATGTGAAGTATTTGACATTTGGGGTATTGACTTTATGGGTCCATTTCCAAAATCTCATAATAATCTATATATACTCGTAGCCATTGATTATGTATCTAAATGGGCGGAAGCACAAGCTCTCCCAACTAACGATGCACGAGTTGTAGTCAACTTTTTAAAACGTCTTTTTGCAAGGTTTGGAACACCGAAAGCTTTAATAAGTGATCGGGGTACTCATTTCTGTAATAATCAAACTGAGAAAGTTCTTAAAAGATATGGAGTAACTCATAAAATCTCCACCGCATATCATCCACTAACAAGTGGACAAGTTGAAAATACCAACCGAGCTTTAAAACGTATTCTAGAGAAAACCGTAGGATCAAATCTGAAGGAATGGTCCATTAAATTGGAGGATGCACTCTGGGCTTTTAGAACAGCCTACAAAACTCCAATTGGAACCACACCTTTTAGACTTGTTTATGGAAAAGCATGTCATCTTCCAGTAGAAATTGAACACAAAGCATTTTGGGCTTTGAAGACATATAATCTTGATTTACATGAAGCCGGACGTCTACGATTAAGTCAACTAAACGAATTAGAAGAATTAAGACATGAAGCATACGAAAATTCGTTAATCTATAAAGAAAGAACGAAGAAATGGCATGATAAAAGAATCAGAAGTTCAAAAGAATTTAAAGAAGGAGACAGAGTTCTTCTTTTCAATTCACGATTCAAGCTATTTCCTGGAAAATTGAAATCAAGATGGTCTGGACCATTCATAGTCAAAAGAGTTTTCCCATACGGAACGATAGAATTGATAAATTCAAATAGGATTGAATTTAAAGTTAATGGTCACAGAGTTAAACATTACATACATGGTCCGATGGAAGTCGACAACGAAGTTAATCACAATTTCGACACCACAGCTAACTAAGTGTGGGGAGAATCAAGTCTTTAAAGGATAATATGTATTTCTGTTAGAGTTAGATTGTCTGTTTTCGTGTAGTTCTCGAAAATGGAACCCGAATGGTCTTTCCCTAGCAGACCCTAAAGAACTAGTCTTCTCCCCCCATTCTGAATTTTTATTTTTTTTAGGTTTTTACGAAATGAAGACTGCCTGTGAACTAAACCATGGTCTAATGCTACACGCTTTGATCACTAAAAGAAATAATGACATTCTACCAAGTGAAATAGTATCAGTAATCAGAGAAAGAATGGACGGAGTTAGAAAAGAATCCAGATGCGAAGATAATAAGTTACAATTTGGTAAAGGAAAATCAAAATCCACAGCGAAAAGAAGAGCACGACACCTAGAAAGATGTCACAAATGCGGAAAATGGTCACATGGAGGTAAATGTTCAAATAATCAAACCTATTCAAATACCGAATTTGTTACTTTATGCAGAGACGGACCGTTCATATGTTTAGAAGAAAAGACACTGAATGCTCGAGGTTACGCCTATGTAGCCATGGAAAACCAATTAAACCGACTATCTTATGAATGGGATAGATCATATAACTAAGAAATCTATTTCACAGGTATGTCTGTACAGTTTTTATTTTTATTTTTATTTTTAACCTTTTGATAATAAACGCTAATTTGTTAGCTAAAAAGTATTAAATTGGTATTGAATAAAATTAGGTTTGGCGACCGAAATTATTGATATCATTCAAAAATTTATTACATCACTGCGAAATTTAACGTTTATTCTTAAGGTATAAATATCTTTAATCAATCAACCTAAAATATTTCAAAAATTCGTCATGAGTTAAATTAGGTTTTGGAACCGAAATTACTTTACCGAAAAGAGGGGCGCATATTTTTGATAATATTTGATTGATTAAAGTGGGATAAAAAGCCAAAAAGATTTTAAATTTTATTTTTACCATGTTTTTAAAATTAATATTTAAATCTTAAATTAATATTGTAAACTTTGTAAAAACAATATATTTAAAATTGTAAATATTTGAAAAATTAATATAAGTTTGGTGTGAATTTATAATATGAATTTTTAAATTAAGTTTGGTGTGAACTTTTAATTTTTAAAATATGAATTTTTAATTTTATGCATTTCAAATTTTAAGTTTGGTGTGAATTTTTAATATTAATTTTGAATTTTATATTTAAGTTGTGTGAATTTAAAAACAAAAATTTACTTTATCTCATTAAGTTAAGAATATGATTTTTAAAATTCGTCGTAAGTTGAAGACTAGGTCTTTGGACCGAAATTGCTTTACCCGAGGGAGGGACGAGAACTTTTATTATCATTATTTTTAATCTTATTGAATTAAAGTATGCCAAAAACATTGAAAAAACCCAAAAATCTTAGCTTTTAAAACAATCGATACAAAAAGACAAATTTTAAAATTTTGTCGAAGGACGGACTAGGACATCGATCCGAAACGACCTCGTCCTAAATAACAAGGGAAACAAAATTTTAAAAATTAAGTACTTAATTGTTTTATAAGTTAATGATTATATATATAAAAAAAAAATATCAAACTCCGCGACTCGCGGAGTTTGAAGGGTATTTCACCGCGAGTCGCGGGAGGACCGGATTACAGAAAAAAAATAAGAGCTGAACCAGCTCATTCCACACAAAACCCACAGAAAAAACTGCGAACATACTGCCGCAAAAACACGAAAAACACCCCCAAAAATCACAATTTTTAACCGTTAATCACCAAATTTTTTACTAAAATCATGTTGAGAAGGATGCTATCTAGGAATTACTCAAGAAAAACGGTAAATTTCTACACCTAAACACCATTTAATCCGAAATTAGTGTTCTTGAGCAATTTTTTCTCCAATTTGATTTTGATGCTTTTTAGTGTAATTAGGCTTAAATTGTTTATGTATTATGCTTGTATAACCTAGATTGATGCTGTTTAACATGATTAGAAGCCTTAAACTTCAAATTTTGAGTAATCTAGGGTTTGTGTTCTTGAGCAAATTTGGGGCTTTTTGATATAAACAGGTTATGGCCGATTTTTGTCATGAATTGTTGCTAAATTAAGTAGTGTAACATGTCTAGGTAGTTAAATGATCCAAACTTTGGGCCTAAACATGATTTTGAGAATTAAAGTGGACTTTTTCAAGTCTAAAAATTCATGAACTTGATTTTTGAAAGATAATGCCATTTGAGACTTGTTTAATTGCTAGTAATAATTATTTTGACATGTTATTTGAGTTGAATGCTTATGAACTTGGCGAACATTTTCGTATATGCTTATTTGAAAAAGTGTAAATTTGATAAAAATGTGAAAATGAGCTTAAGTTTGATATAAATTGATCATGTCATTGTGATTATTTTGATTGATGATTTTGCTGACACTAATGCATATTTGGATGCACAAAATTTGTGTTTGATGTGTTTTGTAGACTGAAAGGGGTGAGTCTTCATCCCAAGCCCGTAATGCTCCTGCTGAGAATGTGGAACAACAGGAGGTGGATAACTACTACAAGCAGGATATACCTCATCCAGTCATGACCTTTTCTGATATGCACTTGGAAGAGTTGCACCCGAACCTGAGATTTGACAGACTTTGGATAGATTATCCAAAATATCAACAGGGTTTGCATACTCTTCATTCTAAGGTTGTTGAGGTACCGAGGGTCATAGAATGGGGACCCTTAGAAGCTGTAGAATTGGCCGGGCCAATTAGGGAATTACTTGTACAGAGGTATGGTAATTCTACTTTTAATGACTGGGTACGTTTATTCACCATGCGTAGACCTGTATATAAAGTATGGTGTGAAGAATTGTTATGTAGTATAGAGTTGAATGATCGGGTAGCTAGTTTAACCGATCGTTCTTTTATTAGATTTTTGTTAGGCGGTTCGATGCGCCACATGTCTTTACTGGACATGGCTCAGGCTTTACGTATATATACGCCTGAGGAGTTAGCATCTGCCGATTGTAGAGGGTTGATACTAAACGGTAGAAAGATAGATGAAAATTTTGATACACACGGTGTGTGGAGTCAAATGACAAGCCATCACCGTTTCAAAGGGGGAAATTACTCTTATTTGGATATAGATAGAGCCGAATTAAGAGTGATTCATAGGTTTTTAGCTAATTCGATTACACAAAGGGGTAAAAACAAGGAAAAAGTAAATGAACAGGATTTGTTTTACCATATGTGTATTCGAGACCCACAAAGCGCTGTAAGTATACCGTATTGTGTGGGTTATTATTTATCAGCTATGGTTCGGGGGATACGACCGCATAGCATAATAGGAGGTGGTATTTTTATTACTTTGATTGGTGAATATCTCGGTGTGGATATAAGTCGGGGGGGATTATTAGTAGAAGAACCGGAACCCCGCGATGCTATAGGTTTAAATGTATACCATGGTGCGAAAGTTTTGAAGAGGCGAAATAACGCCGCAGTACAATACCATGGTAGACATCCACAGGTGGAGAGAAACCAACATCAAGGTAATGTAGGAGGGGGGAATGAGATGCAAGAAATGCAAAGGTTTATAGCTTCTCAGGAATACGAAAATGCTAGACAGAGAGCATTTGAAGATTGGCAAGTTCATCAGAACCAAATCATAGCTCATTGCCAACATATAGGTAGAAACTATATTCCTACACCGAAACCCATCTTCCCTCCCTGGTCTATAGAGATGCAGCCACCGTATCCTACGTATGACCCTGCCGAAGCATTCTATAGCACCTATGGTTATGCCTGGAACCCCTATTGGTACCAGTATCATCCCTAGTATACTTATTTTTTTTTTGTAATTTGTAATTATTGATACATTTAATACTTTTGTTAATATTGTAATCATTTTTATAATTATCTAACTTTTATTCTTAGATTTTAATAATTTTTGAATGTGGGGTAATATACCAAACTTCAAAAATATGTATATATGTTTGCAGTTAATCTTATGTACACAACAGGGTAAAACAACGCATTTTCAAAGACTGGCATTAAGTTCAGCAAAAGCAACTAATTTTGACGACAAGATGCAAAATATATGTGAAATAACAACAAGACGGAATGAACAAATGATGTGCACCATTTATCATTCAGCAAACAAACGCCAATATATTTGGAAACTTTGGTAAAAATTTAATCATTTTCACACAAATCACCCTCAATAATTTAAATTATTACTGATTTCTTGCAAATGAGGGCATTGCAAGATCTTAAGTGTGGGAAGGGGTTAAATTCTTTCGGATTTTAAAAATTTTTACTTTATACACTTGGTTACCATTAAAAATACTAGTAAAGCAGTAGTTGTATTAGAATCTAGTGCTCTCTGATAATAAAGAACAGCCCTGGTCTTATATACTGACTACCCAATTCTAGTAAAATTTTTCAAAATTTTCAATTAAATGAACTCAAAATCATGTTTATACATATTTATGAACGATAAAACTAGGTTTTAACACCGAAATTATTGTTACCTCAAAAAGGACATAAATTGAGAAACAAACCAAAATGTTAAAATTCATTTAAAATGGAATAGAGGACGATAAAAAGGAAAATAAAAGCCAAGTGTGGGAAAATCTACCAAGTTATCTTAAACATATGTCACATATATCTGTAACAAATAACTAAAAATACTTTTGCTTTGGACTAAACTAAACTGTTTTACCCGATGAAAGAAAAGAAGAGATGGATCTACACGATGAATCAATTCCATCATTAAAAGGAAGTAAAGTCTTCCGAAAAAGACACGCGCTTCTTGATTTAGGTCATGAAGTTGTCGTCCAGACCAGCTGTAGGTTGACGAAAAATCTAGAAAAGTCATCACTAAAATCAGCAGGAAATCCACGGACCTCAGCATTAAACAGGGTCGCCAAGTGGTCAGATTTATCCTAACCATGAGAAGGATTTATCTTGTACAATGGGGGGACACCATGCAAATTAGCTGGATAAGACTAATGAATCAGATCCCCAGAAAGGATAATCTCCTTAAAGATTAAAAATCAGCTTTTAAGCCTGATATTACTCAATCCTAGAGATTGACCTTAAAGATTGAGAATTACAAACTCATGGAATTCAATGATATCTAAACTCGAGCTTGAACGAGAAAATATTTTGATCAAAATTACAAACCGATTTATTTTCTGAAAACCCTATTTTCAATGCGTTCATTACCATTGAACGTAAAATCCTAGGAATTCACCTGGAATTCATTAGGTCACCTGAACCAAATCGGGTGTCAACCGTAAGAACGGTGGTTGCATAGCATGGTCAAAGACAGGACCTTATGCCATACCGAAAAATTATAAGGGTGAGCTTTACTATTGCTCCTACCAAGGATAGTAATTGCGTCTGACACGTTATAGACCATAATTAAAAGCATGTCAGGGGACATTGCCTTAACAGTTGCTTGTTCAACACTTTCCTTTACAACCGGACGATAGTTTACCGAAAGGTAATATACGGGACAAGTAAACTGGACGTGTTGCTTTCCAAATACAAGGTTAGCAAGTGGGTGACACAAAACCGCAAGTTTTGAGCTAAAATTTTCAAATCTGAAACCCACCAAACCCACAAAAATATTTTGCAAACACCGGTAAAGGGTTATTCCGGAAAACTTATCTAGGGTAAAAACTAGATTTAATTTTCAAAAGATCAAATGTTTTCATAAAGATCCAATTTCCTTAATGGATCTAAATTTTTATAGTCATGTGGGACTGTAAACCATATCGTTACTACCATTGTTCATACCACCGTATAGAAATCACTGATGTACAAAGTGTGAAGAATAAAGAAGTGATTCTAGTATTTCAAGACGATATTGCTTGAGGACAAGCAACGCTCAAGTGTGGGAATATTTGATAATGCTAAAAACGAACATATATTTCATAGCATTATTCCTCAAGAAAGACAAGCTTTTAGTTGCAATTGTTCTATTTACAAGTGATATTCGTTTAAATAATAAAAGGTGAAGACAAAAGACAGATTCGACGAATTGAAGACGCAAACGACCAAAAAGCTCAAAAGTACAAAAGACAATCAAAGAGGTTCCAATTATTGATAAGAAACGTCTCGAAATTACAAGAGTACAAGATTCAAACCGCAAAGTACAAGATATTAAATTGTACGCAAGGACGTTCGAAAATCCGGAACCGGGACCAGAGTCAACTCTCAACGCTCGACGCAACGGACTAAAAATTACAAGTCAACTATGCACATAAATATAATATAATATTTAAATAATTCTTATAATTATTTAATATATTATATTTATATTTAAACCGTCGGTAAACAAAGAGCCAAACTCCTCTGAGCTGTAAAAGTAAACTCCGCGACTCGCGGAGTTTGAAGGCCAAAAAGGCCGCGAGTCGCGGAGCCCCCAGTTTTGAAACTCCCTATAAAGCAAACCGAATTCTGATCATTTTCATCATCTTTTTCTTCTTCTCTCATATATACGTAAAATATATATATATAATTTATATTTTAATTTTAATTTTAATTATAATTCTAATAATAAGGATATGTTAGCGAATGTTGTAAGGGTGTAAGTCGAAATTCTGTCCGTGTAACGCTACGTTATTTTTAATCATTGTAAGTTATGTTCAACCTTTTTACATTAATGTTTCGTAGCTAAGTTATTATTATGCTTATTTAAAATGAAGTAATCATGATGTTGGGCTAATTACTAAAATTGGGTAATTGGGCTTTGTACCATAATTGGGGTTTGGACAAAAGAACGACAATTGTGGAAATTAGACTATGAGCTATTAATGGGCTTTATATTTGTTTAACTAAATGATAGTTTGTTAATGTTAATATAAAGATTTACAATTGGGCGTCCCTATAAATTACCATATACACTCAATCGGACACGATGGGCGGGGTATTTATATGTACGAATAATCGTTCATTTAACCGGACACGGGAATGGATTAATAGCCACTAGAATAATTAAAACAGGGGTGAAATTATGTACAAAGGACACTTGGTATAATTGATAACAAAATATTAAAATCTTGGGTTACACTCAGTCGACATCCTGGTGTAATTATTAAACAAAGTATTACAATCTTGTTACAGTTTAAGTCTCCAATTAGTTGGAATATTTAACTTCGGGTATAAGGATAATTTGACGAGGACACTCGCACTTTATATTTATGACTGATGGACTGTTATGGACAAAAACCAGACGGACATATTAAATAATCCAGGACAAAGGACAATTAACCCATGGGCATAAAACTAAAATCAACACGTCAAACATCATGATTACGGAAGTTTAAATAAGCATAATTCTTTTATTTCATATTTAATTTCCTTTATTTTATATTTAATTGCACTTCTAATTATCGCATTTTTATTGTTATTGTATTTAATCGCACTTTTAATTATCGTACTTTTTAATTATCGCAAGTTTATTTTATCGCACTTTTATTATTCGCAATTTCATTTATCGTTATTTACTTCATGCTTTAATTTAAGTCTTGTATTTATTTTTAATATTTTACATTTGGTTTTAACTGCGACTAAAGTTTTAAAATCGACAAACCGGTCATTAAACGGTAAAAACCCCCCTTTATAATAATAATATTACTTATATATATATTTGTATTTTTATAAAAGTAAACTAATATAGCGTTGAGCTTTGTTTAAAAAAGATTCCCTGTGGAACGAACCGGACTTACTAAAAACTACACTACTGTACGATTAGGTACACTGCCTATAAGTGTTGTAGCAAGGTTTAAGTATATCCATTCTATAAATAAATAAATATCTTGTGTAAAATTGTATCGTATTTAATAGTGTTTCGTTGTAAAATTTAATAGTATTATATACCACTCCGCTACCACATCATGTAACATGGCAAATGATGACGTTATGATCTGTGAATCATCACGTTCCATTTTAGAAACTCAGCATGACTTACTAATATAATCACGTTGATCAAGTGTCATTATATTATACTAACTCATGCTTCAGCTCCCAACACTACTTCAAAAATATTCCTATTTTAAACTCGAATGTCTCAGAATTGAGAAACTAAAATAGTTTCTTTTATGATGTAATACAGATAGCGCGAAGAGGTAAATGATTTTAGATAAGAATAATTATGAAAATATCTTCATAAATATGGAGGATATTTATAATGAAAGATATGATGATATCTTAGGATTCCTAATATCAGAGGATGATGAAGAATATTGTCCGCAGGTGTTTATGATCAAGAGCAAGATATTTGTTAATGACTTCAGTAGATACTGAATCATTTGGATTCTTTGAATGTAGGTTTCGTCCTTGTGATTTGTCCACATCCTCTTTCATACTTTGCTCAATCCGTTTTCCAGTTCCAAAACTTCTCTTTTTCTGAGCTTTACCAATACACTATTCTTTATCATCAAACTTTTTACTGTTAAGATCGTTTACAGTTGTTGCTGCTTCGTCAGCATTTCAAGAACTAGTTCGCAGTTCAAGGTGTTTTTCAGAAATTTCACATTCAAAGTATGTAAGTCCAGGAGATAGTCGTTATACTTACACATATAACTGTTGGCGTAGACATGCTGCGAGATTTCAAAATACTGATTGCTAATTCACGATGATTTGTATGGCAATTCTCGTTACAAGATGCGAATGAGTAAATGATGGGGTTTCGATAAATATAATGATTCTTCGGAAGGTCAAAGATCAGTGAAGTTGTGAATAAGTTTATTGCTAATGTGGTGGAACATGAAAGGTTCTCCGGTAACAAAAGGGTAATCATATATATCAAGATTATGATAAGGCTACACCGAATGAAAAATCGAAGTTGTCTTGCTGGAGCTGTGATAGAATTTGCTACTTTGAAAAGGAATTGCAAAGTTATTTTTGCTAATAAATGCCAAAGGATCTGACACAGATATGTGTTGAATTATGACTTTGGTTTCGAGAGCTTTTTAGGTACATAACTGTGGGTAATATGTGGTTGGATCATCATCTCGATTGCTCATTATTTGAAGTGTCTTCAGAAATTTTCGAAGGGTTTGAACACAGATTGTAATCGTTAATATACATTTGATGTTCTAACACAGTTTTGAAGTCAAAGTATAGCTTTGAAAGATGTAGGAATCTAAAAGTGATGATACCGGTTATATCTCGAATTGAATTCTGAGGTTTCAAAATCAGAATATGTAATTGGGTTTGAATGAGTATGGTTATTTTGATTTCTATGAAAGAATGTATATTATTATGAAAGTAGAAAGTATAGTTGATAATTTGCTTAATCAGATTCGAAGAATGTAACATATTAATTGTGAATATATATATATATATATATATATATATATATATATATATATATATATATATATATATATATATATATATATATATATATCTCGGGTATTACCTACCCGTTAAAAAAATTTCAAAATTAATATTTTGTACAAAAGAATTTTATTACAGTTTTTATGAAAATGTATATGTATATATTCTCTTCAGATGTAACATAGATTTTAATGAGTTAATACTAAATTAAACTCATTCGATTTATGGTTGGAACTAGAATTGAATAATCCCTTGAAGGCTTTAGAGATTACATAAGTATTTCTTCAATAATATTGAAATTATGAATCAATACTTCGTTATTTGTTGAGGCGTAATGTTGGTTTTCGTTAAATTCTTGTGAACTTCGCAAAGTACGAATGATGTTATCTGAAAATTTTCGGGTACATCGATGATGAAATTGTAAAATCAAATATATACTTGATTTATTATGAATTGGAATTTGTTGAATTGAGACAGAGAATGTAGTTAACGATGGTTAAGTTGCGGGTGAAGGACGTACATTATTGCATATTTGTAATATGAATTAACCGAGTAGTTAAGATTCACACACAATAGCTTAGCACGGAAAGATTTATTTTTATTTCAAAATATATATATATATATATATATATATATATATATATATATATATATATATATATATATATATATATATATATATATATATAAAATATACATATAATTTCTTGAGAGGGAATGAGTTAATTCTTCATAACTCGTTGATACAATATACGCGTTATTGATTCTTAATGATGTCCACAGTGATTCTTGAACTGACGGAGTTTGTGTTTTATAGGTGTTGTTGATTCTGATGCAGTCTGCACTAACGATGCTGGTGACGCTGACGATACTGTTGATGCTGTTGGTAAAACAAGTTTAGCTTGTTAATCACACATCATTTTTGTCAGGGTTTCTACTCTTCCTTCTATCATTTTGGTTCGCTTAACTGATTTATAGTTAGGGCTAGATTAGATAATCTCTAAGACTTTAGAGATTACATAATCGCCGCGGAATGTTTCTCCAATGAAGTTATGAATTAATACTTCGTCAGTTATTGTTGTTGGTACTCCTTGATATCTATGGTGCGTAGGACGTTGATGCTCGTGGGACAGATTGTGAGGTTGAGGTTTACGACGCGGTTGTGGTTAGAGGTGGTAATGGTACTGTTGGCGTTGATGATGGTGGTACTGGTTATTCTGCTGGTGCTGCTGCTGCTGTTTGTAATCTTTGCACCATATTCTCCAAAGCCACTACCCGAGCGTGAAGCTCATTGACTTCTTCTATTACACCGGGGTGATTGTCAGTTCGGATGAGCGGATAAATAAAATCTAGAATTTGATGTAGTGTATAATCGTGACGAGATACTCTGGAAATGAGAGAGAAAATAGTGTTTCAGACAGGTTCGTCGGTAAGTGCTTCAAGTTCTTTGTCAAGAGGGCAATGTGGTGGACGGAAGGGATCACCTTCTTCTTATCTCCAATGATTGAGGAGGCTACGAACCCATCCCCAATTCATCCAGAATGGATGATGGCTGATTGGTTGATCCATTCCGGTCATACTGCTTTCGGAGCTTGAGTGAGATTCCATTTCGGAATCCGAGGGACTTGAACTAATGACGAATTCCATTTAGTATGATTAAATAAAGGATTTTTCAATATGAAATGATTTTTTCGGCTATCGGGTGGTATTTTAATTACATAGGATATCTATATATATAGAGCAAAAGATTTCGTAGATTACGGAGAAATTTACGAAATATGTCAGGCAAAGTTTAAAGTAACAGATACGATAAGATATGATTTAGCAGATACGCTAAGATATGAATTTTGTCTATACACTACTCATGCAATTAATGCAGTAAGACGTGTCTAGACAAAGAATGATAAAAAGGTAATTTCCTAAGGATGATAAGCAGATGATTTCCGACAAGAAATGATAAGCAAAACTTTTGACATGCAGACACGGTCGAAGTCCAGACTCACTAATGCATCCTAACGACTTATCATTTAGACACACTAATGCAGACCTGGTTCACTAAGACCACTGCTCTGATACCAACTGAAAGGACCAGTTCATATACATTATAAACGATTCACAATAGTTGATTACATCGCGAGGTATTTGACCTCTATATGATACATTTACAAACATTGCATTCGTTTTTTAAAAGACAAACTTTCTTTACATTGAAAATTGATAGGCATGCATAACATTTTATAATATCCGCTATCCAACTATAAATTGACTTAATAATAATCTTTGATGAACTCAATGACTCGAATGCAACGTTCTTCGAAATATGCCATGAAAGACTCCAAGTAATATCTTTAAAACGAGCAAATGCACAGCGGAAGATTTCTTTAATACCTGAGAATAAATATGCTTTAAAGTGTTAACCAAAAGGTTGGTGAGTTCATTAGTTTATCATAATCATTCATTTCCATCATTTTAATAGACCACAAGAATTTCATTTCCATTTCTCATAAATATACGTCCCATGCATAGAGACAAAAATCATTCATATGGATTGAACACCTGGTAACCGACATTAACAAGATGCATATAAGAATATCCCCTTTCATTCCGGGAAATCCATCGGACATGATAAAAACGAATTCGAAGTACTAAAGCATCCGGTACTTTGGATGGGGTTTGTTAGGCTCAATAGATCTATCTTTAGGATTCGCATCAATTAGTAGATCAGTTTACTAATTCTTAGGCTATCAAGCAAAAGGGGCATATTCGGCTTCGATCATTCAACCATATAATGTAGTTTCGATTACTTGTGTCTATTTCGTAAAACATTTATAAAAATTTCGCATGTATTCTCAGCCTAAAAATATAAAGGGTAAAAAGGCAAATGAAACTCACCATACTGTATTTCGTAGTAAAAATACATATAACGTCATTGAACAAGTGTAAGGTTGGCCTCGGTTTCATGAACCTATATTAATTATATATATTTATATGTTGGTCAATATTTGTCTAACAATTTAGGTTAAACCGTAGTGTATCACAATCCTAATGCTCGAGACTAATATGCAGAAGTTAACAAAAGTCAACTTAATCTTAAATGATTTCAAAAATCTATACATGATTAATATATAACATAAATATAGTCATTTAATATATTTAAATATTTGTTAACAGATTTTAATAGAGTAAATAATATAATTCATTTATTAATAAATAAAATTTTATATTAAAATTTATGTAATAAAAATATACTTTTATACATCTTAAATAATAAAATTTATAAAATTCAACTAATATCATAAAAATAATATGATAGGTATTATTAATGTAGTTATATTACACGTAGTAAAATATCTTTGTATCACATATTTATTTGATAAAATAATATCGATAATAACAATAGTAAGTGAAAGTTATATTATTTTGTAATAATAATAATTATTATTCTATTAATAAAAATTTCAATATTTATATTTACTAAAAGTGATATTATGATAAAATGATAATTCTAATTATGATAACTTTAATATTTACGATACTTTTTATTATTAACTTTAAAATAATAATTTTATTTAAAATGATAATAATAATGATATTCCTATTAAAAATAATAATTAAAAAAAATGAAAGTTTTAATATTAATAACACTTTTGATAATAATAATGATAAAAATTATGAAAACGATATTTTTATCTAAATCAATACCTTTTAATATTTTAATTTCATCATAATACTTATATTCATTATATCCTAATCAATTTGTTATTAGCTTTTAATCATCTTTTATATCACGTTCATATTAATGATAATAATAGTAATCATAATAATTAGGTGTTACTAGTATTAGTTTTAATTATAATAATACTAATGATAATAAATATTATGATAATATTAATGATAATACTAATTATAACTTTAACGATAATAACGATAGTAATAATAATAAAAATAACAATGTTTAACGATAATACCTTTTATTGATAATGATAATAATAATAACAATAATAATAATAATATAATAATAATAATAATAATAATAATAATAATAATAATAATAATAATAATAATAATAATAATTAGATAAAAACTATAACGACGATAATAATAATCATTTTTAATAATAATAAAAAAATTCGGTTGACTATAACTTCTAATCCGTTCATCGAAACCATTCGATATCCAAATGAAAAGTTCTTAATTTTTCGCTAGCTTTCCAACGAAATGCATATTTTATACCTTATCTCAACCGCATATGTAATTAATTCAGGATTCAACATATCCTATCTAACGACAATATCAAAAATACAAGCATGCATAATCCTATATACTCGAGCACTAGTCAGGGATACACTATTAATATGTAAAAGTTAAATTATGAGTGCTTACGTATCAATATTGAGATTCAACATTGCAGGAAAGGTACGTAGACGCAACGGAGATGATAAACACTAGGTTGACCCGACAAGCATACCCCCGAACATTACCCATCACCTCCATAGCTATAACCCATAATTTCCTTAGCCCTATCCTACTCGAAAACCAGTTTTGAAATAGCTCGCTCATGACCTCGTCTTAATATTTTATGTAATAATAATAATACGAATACTAATAATAATAAGATTAATAATAATAATAATATTAATCTTTATAATAATAATAATAATAATAATAATAATAATATATAATATATATATATATATATAGATATCGAGAGATAGATTGAGGGATGGATTGGTTCGGCAGAAAAATGTGAGCTTTATACACAAATCCTGAAACTGACACCTCCGCGAGTGCGGAGGTTTTGTGCCCATATGCTCCGCGAGTGCGGATTTCCCCTGTCCAGCTCATTCCCAATGATTTCAAGGCTGCCGACGGTTTATATATGTATTTAATATATAATATATTTAATTTATATATTATATTATATTTACGTGCATAGTTAACCTATAATTTTAGTTCTAATGACTTGTACGTTGTCACTCAACTTATGTCCTAGTTCCGGTTTTTCGAACGCATATTCGTACGCTTAGAAAACTAGCTCTTTATGTTACGCGACGTGTACCTATTATAAATAATTAGACTTAATCATCTATAATTTTTATTACCCAAAGTATAACTTCTTTAATTGAGTGTTGTGGTCATTTGCTTCTATAAATCAATGTCTCGTTGTTTATTAAAATACGTTTAATAATACCGAAACATTTTATGTTTAAATTAAAGCATTTGTAATATATATATATATATATATATATATATACATATATATATATATATATATATATATATATATATATATATATATATATATATATATATATATATATATATATATATATATATATATATATATATATATATATATATATTCTTATTTAAAAATATAATTTTGTATATCTTATATATAATTAAAATATATAATTAATAATATAACGTTTAGTTTTTCAAAACTAATTATTTTTCAAAGTTCATTTCAAAATCGTTTAAGTAATAGAAAGTATTTTGTCGTAACACGTTACGTTATCAAAATATATATATATATATATATATATATATATATATATATATATATATATATATGTATGTATATATATATATATATATGTATATATATATATATGTATATATATATATGTATATATATATATATATATATATATATATATATATATATGTGTGTGTGTGTGTGTGTGTGTGTATGTGTGTGTGTGTATGTGTGTGTGTAATTTATAATACAAAGCCTTAATTAAGTTCTTTAAAACTTATGAACAAATTATCTTATAAAATGTTTTAATGATAAAGCACTTTTTAAACAAAACTGTTTTTGTACATTGAAACAATATTAAATAAATATGAAAACTTTTTTTTTCCAAAATTAAATATATTTAAGAATCATTTTACTAAAGAGGTTATAATTGTTATATCGTAAAATGTTTTAGAAAAGTAAGATTAAATATACTCTTAATAGGTTTCAAGCTTTTGAATTAACGTTTACTGGTGATACGTGCTATAAAGTCCAAAGGTTAGATGAACGTATGAAATTATCTTAATGTAAAATGTCGATATCCAATTGTCTAAGTTATTTATATTCCACTTTCCAACTTTAAGATGAAAGTTAAAATAGTTATCCTATTAAAATCTCAAGGAAAATGTTGTAAAGCAGGAATTGAAATTCAAATAGGAATCTCCACTAATTCTTGTCTAATTACCGTTAATTGACACTTTTGTTCTTACCTATAAATGACTTTACCATTTATTCCGAATATCGTTAAAATGGACGATTTCTCAAATCAATGTGGACCTCTCAACAAAGACTCGTAATCATAATTCAATGTATCTAATAATTCAACCATTTGATATTATCTTTTACTTCCGTCGATAAACATATTGAAACAAATACGTTCATGTAAAGTATTATACGTTTAATACTTTGTTAATATTCTCAAGTTATAATATATATATATATATATATATATATATATATATATATATATATATATATATATATATATATATATATATATATATATATATATAATCATATCCATTTATGTATTGGTTCGTGAATCGTCGAAACTTGGTCGAGGTTAATTGAATGTATGAACACAGTTTAAAATTCTTAACAAACTTTGCTTATCATGTCGGAATAATGTAAAGATTAAAGTTTAAATTTGGTCGGAAATTTCCGGGTCGTCACATAAGTCGTTGAGTTTACGGGACAACATTGAAGACGATGAGGAAGGGATTGCGATTCAAAACGCCTTTAGAAACGCCCCGGTGGGAGAGTCTTGTAAGTCGTCTTTGGTGGGTTCGCTTTCAGTTCGTGTTTTTCAAGGTAGTGGTTTTTTTGATGAGTTTAGATTGCTAGGTTTGTGGTCAATTCTTTCGGATAATAATGACGGGGATGAGATCGGAAAGGGTTTGCCTTTTTCTTTCAAAGCGAGTACGAGCAATGGCGTCACTAACAACTACTTTGGCGATGAAGGTTCTTTGCCATTTCCCACATGTATGAAGGAAGATGACTTTGTCGGTTAACGGGTGTTTCCCTTATTGCCCGTGTGTATTTCTTTTTGTTGTATGTTTCTTTGGGTTGTGTATTGTACTTTTGTTTCTTGGTGTGTGGGAGGCTCGTTCTTAGGTTTTTATGGTAGGATAAGTTGTTTAGTAGTGTTTTGTGTTTTCGAGCCTCCTCGTGTTGGTTGTTGTAGCTTCTTGTCGTCCTTTTCTCTTTTTGAGAAAAGTCTTTGGTATAAAAGTTTTCGTTATTTGCCAAAAAAAAAAAAAATTAATGAGTTTACATTAAAATAATATTGTAAGCACTTGTTTCCAATGTCTCCCAAGCTCTCTCAACTTCCCCCACATTCAAACCCACTTCCAAACCCAAAATTTCAACCCACCTCCCCAAATTCAATCCCAATTAAAAAACAAATTCCAAACACTAAATTCAAACAAAGAATCCCAGTTCATCAATCCAATTCCACTCCCTATTATACAAAAAAATCAACACTTTTTTGGGTGAGCTATCAAGATTCACAACTCCAACCATCATCAATAACGTATTAAGGGATTTTGGTACAATTGTTGGTATGTCTTGGAAACAAGATAGGACCTTTGCTTTCGTTAAATTTGAAAATGAAGCTCAAGCTACAAAAGTTAAGAGATGAATGGAAAGCTAATCAATGGAAGGGTTATCTTCATCGGCTATGCCAAAAAAGAACTAAACCCAAAAATAGCTCCATTCACCTTTGAGCCTCATTCTAGCTCATCTATGCATTATTCTCACCCAGCTTTTCTCGTGGTTAACCTTTCCAAGAACCATGAAACAAATGATCGCCTAAATCTAACAGCACTTGTTGTCGATAAAACACCCATCAAAGCTTTGAAACTGTTCAAATGGCTTAAAAGCAGGTTCATTGCAATACATGATATCTCATCATGGGGATCTTACGGTTACATTATACAATGTAGTGATGAAGAAAGTTATAAGAGAATGACTATGGGCCCCACTTTAAATGAATCATAATTCATAGATGTTATTCCCATGATCAACAACAAAAACAAATTTACTAGGATTACAAAACTAGAAATCAAAGGGATACCATTTAATTGTTGCTCTTCAAATTGCACAATAGTTGCAGCTAGTTCTTTTGGCAGAGTGATGCATATTGATTCCATGTCCCACAAACTCAAACGCCCTGACGTTTTGCATGCTCTTATTGAAACAAACGAACCAGGCATCATTAATCAATATGTACAAGCCAATGCAGCTAATGTTGACAAGTGAAAACTTTGGGTTGAAGAGGTCTGTGAAGAAGATTTGATTGCAATTGTTCCCGATAACATCATCGATGAGTACAACGAGGCGTTGACCGAGTGGTACAAGATTTTTCTCCATAAAAAAAGCATTGATCAAAAAGTTAATCCGGTGCCAGAATGTAATCCACCGGTAACAGAATTCTCATCGGAGGAGGGAGAAGTTATCGTTATTGATGATGTTTCAAATTTCAAAACTCCTCAAAAGTCAAACACCCCTAAAAAGGTTTAGTCCAAACAAGGTGGTCCACTTTTCAATGGAAAAAGTAACTGAAAATGTAAATGAAGCAGTTAAAAGCCAAAGGGCAAAGGGTGAGCATTTCAAATGGTCAGCTGAGGAAATTAAAAGGACTCTTTTTACAACTAAAGGGATGGAAGAAGTACACCCTAAGTTAGACAAAGTCGAAAGGGATATTTCCCTTACTGTTTCCAATCCATATGACACACCCTTCATTTCGGATGCTTTTGACTATCCTACCCTTACTAAAGCAGATAAGTCTCATCCCAATTCCTCCTCTGATAATAATTTTTCTCGCTTCCTTAAAGAAGAAACGTTTGCTGCAAAATTAAAATCATCACAGCCCATCTTCAATGAAAAAAAGATCAATGTCACGATAGTAGTTGCAAGGCTTCATGTGAAAAACTCAAAGCAAGATGCTATCAGTTACATTCTAGTGATGTTTCTTTCCTACAAATTAAGAACAAGGGAGGTAAGGACAAAGGTAAAAGCAACGATAACTGGGTTGATAATGTTCCAAATCTTTCTGACTTGTTTGATACATCTAGTGAAATTCAACATGTTGTTGGTAACGTTTCAAATGCAGTGTATAATAAAGTCAATCGAGTCCAATTTGGGGGTAAAAAACTCTCTTTTAAAGAAGAATAGGCCAATTTTGGAGTGTTAATGCAAAACATGGCTAATGACGAGACTTCAACCAACAAATCTAAATGAATTTTGGAAGCATTTGTTTTAAGGATCAATTGTTGCATAGGAGCTTTAATAAGCTCTTACAGTGGATTTTGCTTTCAACTTCTTTCAAATCAAAGCTCTACAGTTCTAGATACTCTATTTCAGGCTCAGGTTTATCGGTTTATAACCACCGGTGACATATTAAGAAATGCAACTTGCCGGATTTTTTGGCCAATTTGTTCCTCACTTTCAGCCAATTTGCTTGTTTAATTATCCAATTCTTTGCCTGGAACGAATCACTTTGTCACCCCAGTGTTCTTTTTCTTCTACTCCTCGTCTTCAAGTTGTTTCCATTGAGTCTCCTCAATTGTCTCTATCGATCTTATCTTCCTCCTCGTTTTCCTCTTTTCAGTTGGCATGGAATTCTTCTTTCTGACACAAGCTTTACGATTGAAAAGGTGGGATATTAGTTACAAACGGTCTCTTCGAATCTCAATTGCAATCAATGCTCTCAAGTTATGGTTTTAATCTTCGGGTTATGATGCCCTAATTTCAATTTTGGGAATGTTTAGAAGATGGCTTCGTTGTTCAATGTGCTGGTCACTCCTTCCTTTACGTTTTTGGTCATCTGGGCTTATGCTTTGGTTGGGCTTAACAGTGTTGGATCCTAGGTGTTTTAAGTCCGTTTACTATTGGGCTGTTTAACAAGCATCAATCGCTTGCAAGTCGCAGATAAAATTGGGCTGTTTAAGCCCTATCTATGTTGGGTTTATCGCCTTTTAGGTGTTTTTTGGGTCCCGTTGTTCTTTCAATTTCCCGTCTTTTATTTTCGGCTCAAAAGCCTCGTTCAATGTAATATGTTTATTTTCTTCATCGTTTCGATGAAGGCTTATTTAATATACTTCTTTTTCGCCGTAAAAAAATGAATTTACATTAATTTGTCAAATTTTAATTATGGTAGTCACATTTTCAAAATTAGGAATTAATTACTCCCATTTGAAACCAGTTCACATTAAAAGCCAATTCACAATAATTTAAGTAGTCCTTCGAGCTACCTTAAACTTATTATTTTTACATTTACTGAATTACTTAGAGTATATATATTTCTTTTTTAGTATTGATTTTCCTTATATAATTTTGATATTAATATTGTTCATGGCATGATTAAGTTATAAATGGAATTAAATATATTTGATATGCTTAAACGTAGCTCTAAGGGCTGCGTTTATCATTTTCCATTTAAATAATACCAATTTGTTACACTAATATTAGGGTGCGTTTGATAAAACTGAATGATTTAGCACTGAATGATTCAGAATCTGAATGGTTCAGAGCCTCTGATTAAAGTTTGTTATGAAAAAAAATAAGCTGTTTGATAATCATTTTAAGTGAACGATATGAATTGAGTAGAATTACCTTATTAACATGTTACATGAATAGAAAATACAATATAATTGTTGGTTAAACCTTCTGGATATGATTTGAAAAGAATATTACAAAAAAAATTAGGCTCTTAATGGTTAAGAGAGTGTTTCAACTCTAAATGGTTTAGCACCGAAATCTGAACCATTCAGCACCATATGTCATTCAGAGGTCAGAAACAAACACGCTGAATACTGAATGGTTTAGCATTCAGCGCTGAATCATTCCATTAAGAGGCAAACAAACGCACCCTTAGTCTAATAACTTAAGCATACTTCCTTTTGAGTATGACACATTTACAAAATTAAGAATTATTTACTCTCATACTTAGGGGGTGTTTGTTTTGTGTTTGGAAGATGATTATTTGATTATCACGTTTACAAAACGTAAATAATTAAAATTTAGTGTTTGGCAAACTAAAGATTAGAATTAATTAATTGCGATTTAAAGGCCTCAAAACACGAAAATGAAAAGCAGGTCACCATTTACTGCAACAAAATGTGATTATTTGATTATCGGATTATTTCCTTTTCTGTTTATTTTTTCCATAACAACTCATTAATTTATCAAATAATCTAATTTGCCAAACACCTAAAACACTGATTATTCGATTATTGCATTATAAAACAGTACAATTTAATCCAAACATCATTCATATCTAACACATTTTGCTACAGCTGATTATTTGATTCTAATTACCTAAATCGCATAATCAATTTTGAAAATGCAAACCCAAACACCCCCTTAATGAGACAACAAATATCTCCTTCATTTCATTAATTAAGTATCATTGTTATCTTTAGACCTCCTACAACTGTGATTGACGCAGAAGTCGGGGTGCTCATCGGTTCGGTTTTCGATTTTTCAGATTATTCGGTTCGGTTTTTTAGGTTTTGAAATTTTTATAATCAAAACAAAAAACCAAACCGAAACTGAATTCAACTATCAAAACCGAAAGCGAAACCAAACTGAAAACTGACTTTGAATTCGGTTTGGTTTAAGTTAAAACCGAATATAACTTTGAAAATCAATTTTTATTTTTTCCCTAAGAGATGAACAAACATTATCATATTAACTTTGTAATATATCATACTAAGCTAATATATATAATCGAACATATATATACAAATTTATAAAATACAATAAGCTTATAAAATATCATAATACAATACATATTATATCGAGAAAATAAACAAAATCAATAACCAAGAGAAAGTCGATTTGAATTGGCTACATGTATAAGAATGTGAAGAGAAAGAAATTAGAAAAAATATGAATGAATAATTTAAATACAATTTCAAATTCGAGTAAACATGCTTTGACATGAAATTATTTACTCAAATCATATATCTAACACATGTATACAATAATATTAATTCGGTTTTCAGTTTCGCTCGATCCAAAAACCATTATATAAATTCGGTTTGGATTTCTTCGGCTTGGTTTCGATTTGGATTTCGGTTTAAACATGTAAGTAACTAGAGGGGGTGAAAAGTTACTTAATACGATTTTAAAACTTTTTCGATGATCAACAAGATTTGAACAATCTTTGGTCAACTTAATCAACTCAAACTCAATGTGTGTAGTGTTTATGTTTGAAGTAATGCGGAATGTAAAGTAAAGAACATAAACACAAGGATTTATAGTGGTTCAAGTGGATGTCAACTAATCTACCTTAATCTACTCCCCGATTCACTAATCGGGGAGTTTTGCTTCACTAAGCCTCTTTCACTAAATCCGGTGGAGACCCGATTTACAAGCCTTATACTCCTTTGTAGAAAACAAACCTAATCCTTCTATCTCATCGAAAGATTACCTCTAACTTAGATCAACTTGTCTTCACCTTGGACAAGTATTAATCCATAATGGAATTAATCAACTTTCTAGTTCCCTTTAAGGAAGAAGATAACTAAGCTAGCTTATACTTCTAATTAGAAAGTATAAAACTCACCCTTTCTAGTGATGAAAATATTAAGACAATTCAAAGGATAATACAATACTAAGTAAACTCACAAAGATAGTAATTTAATAGTAAGTTTACAACCCTTCTATAATCTATGAGATTATATAACATCTTTTGTTAATCACAAATACATGTATGAATTATGATCTTGTGATTCTCTGATGAATTTGAGTTAAAGCATGCAAGAGGGTCAATTTTTCAAAGCTCTCCAAGTCTTGTTATTTATAGGGAGAGAAATAAAATAGCCGTTGCTGTGGCTCAGTGTAATGACCCGAACTTTTCCATGTTTATATATATTAATTGAGATTGATATTTACATGATTAAATGTTTCCAACATGTTAAGAAATCAAACTTGTTAAGACTTGATTAATTGAAATATGTTTCATATAGACAATTGACCACCCAAGTTGACCGGTGATTCACGAACGTTAAAACTTGTAAAAACTATATGATGACATATATATGGTTATATATATAGTTAAAATGTTTTTATTATAAGTATGCATCTCATTAGGTATTTTAACAATGAGTTATATACATAAAAATGAGACTATTAATTTAAGAAACTCGAAAACGATATATATAACGATTATCGTTATAACAACGTCTTACTAGGTACATATGAATCATATTAAGATATTGATACACTTGGTTAATTATTTTAAATGATAAGTAAATATATTATTAAGTGTATTAACAATGAAATACATATGTAAAAATAAGACTACTAACTTAATGATTTCGAAACGAGACATATATGTAACGATTATCGTTGTAACGACATTTAACTGTATATACATCATACTGAGATATATTATATATCATAATATCATGATAATATAACAATTTAACATCTCATTTGTTATAATAAACAATAGGTTAACAACATTCAACAAGATCAATAACCTAAAGGTTTCAAAACAACATTTACATGTAACGACTAACGATGACTTAACGACTCAGTTAAAATGTATATACATGTAGTGTTTTAATATGTATTCATACACTTTTGAAAGACTTCAAGACACTTATCAAAATACTTCTACTTAACAAAAATGCTTACAATTACATCCTCGTTCAGTTTCATCAACAATTCTACTCGTATGCACCCGTATTCGTACTCGTACAATACACAGCTTTTAGATGTATGTACTATTGGTATATACACTCCAATGATCAGCTCTTAGCAGACCATGTGAGTCACCTAACACATGTGGGAACCATCATTTGGCAACTAGCATGAAATATCTCATAAAATTACAAAAATATGAGTAATCATTCATGACTTATTTACATGAAAACAAAATTACATATCCTTTATATCTAATCCATACACCAACGACCAAAAACACCTACAAACACTTTAATTCTTCAATTTTCTTCATCTAATTGATCTCTCTCAAGTTCTATCTTCAAGTTCTAAGTGTTCTTCATAAATTCCAAAAGTTCTAGTTTCATAAAATCAAGAATACTTTCAAGTTTGCTAGCTCACTTCCAATCTTGTAAGGTGATCATCCAACCTCAAGAAATCTTTGTTTCTTACAGTAGGTTATCATTCTAATACAAGGTAATAATCATATTCAAACTTTGGTTCAATTTCTATAACTATAACAATCTTATTTCAAGTGATGATCTTACTTGAACTTGTTTTCGTGTCATAATTCTGCTTCAAGAACTTCGAGCCATCCAAGGATCCATTGAAGCTAGATCCATTTTTCTCTTTTCCAGTAGGTTTATCCAAGGAACTTAAGGTAGTAATGATGTTCATAACATCATTCGATTCATACATATAAAGCTATCTTATTCGAAAGTTTAAACTTGTAATCACTAGAACATAGTTTAGTTAATTCTAAACTTGTTCGCAAACAAAAGTTAATCCTTCTAACTTGACTTTTAAAATCAACTAAACACATGTTATATATCTATATGATATGCTAACTTAATGATTTAAAATCTGGAAACACGAAAAACACCGTAAAACCGGATTTACGCCGTCGTAGTAACACCGCGGGCTGTTTTGGGTTAGTTAATTAAAAACTATGATAAACTTTGATTTAAAAGTTGTTATTCTGAGAAAATGATTTTTATTATGAACATGAAACTATATCCAAAAATTATGGTTAAACTCAAAGTGGAAGTATGTTTTCTAAAATGGTCATCTAGACGTCGTTCTTTCGACTGAAATGACTACCTTTACAAAAACGACTTGTAACTTATTTTTCCGACTATAAACCTATACTTTTTCTGTTTATATTCATAAAATAGAGTTCAATATGAAACATAGCAATTTGATTCACTCAAAACGGATTTAAAATGAAGAAGTTATGGGTAAAACAAGATTGGATAATTTTTCTCATTTTAGCTACGTGAAAATTGGTAACAAATCTATTCCAACCATAACTTAATCAACTTGTATTGTATATTATGTAATCTTGAGATACCATAGACACGTATACAATGTTTCGACCTATCATGTCGACACATCTATATATATTTCGGAACAACCATAGACACTCTATATGTGAATGTTGGAGTTAGCTATACAGGGTTGAGGTTGATTCCAAAATATATATAGTTTGAGTTGTGATCAATACTGAGATACGTATACACTGGGTCGTGGATTGATTCAAGATAATATTTATCGATTTATTTCTGTACATCTAACTGTGGACAACTAGTTGTAGGTTACTAACTAGGACAGCTGACTTAATAAACTTAAAACATCATAATATATTAAAAGTGTTGTAAATATATTTTGAACATACTTTGATATATATGTATATATTGTTATAGGTTCGTAAATCAACCAGTGGCCAAGTCTTACTTCCCGACGAAGTAAAAATCTATGAAAGTGAGTTATAGTCCCACTTTTAAAATCTAATATTTTTGGGATGAGAATACATGCAGGTTTTATAAATGATTTACAAAGTAGACACAAGTACGTGAAACTACATTCTATGGTTGAATTATCAAAATCGAATATGCCCCTTTTTATTAAGTCTGGTAATCTAAGAATTAGGGAACAGACACCCTAATTGACGCGAATCCTAAAGATAGATCTATTGGGCCTAACAAACCCCATCCAAAGAACCGGATGCTTTAGTACTTCGAAATTTATATCATATCCGAAGGGTGTCCCGGAATGATGGGGATATTCTTATATATGCATCTTGTTAATGTCGGTTACCAGGTGTTCACCATATGAATGATTTTTATCTCTATGTATGGGATGTGTATTGAAATATGAAATCTTGTGGTCTATTGTTACGATTTGATATATATAGGTTAAACCTATAACTCACCAACATTTTTGTTGACGTTTAAAGCATGTTTATTCTCAGGTGAATATTAAGAGCTTCCGCTGTTGCATACTAAAATAAGGACAAGATTTGGAGTCCATGTTTGTATGATATTGTGTAAAAACAGCATTCAAGAAACTGATTTCGATGTAACATATTTGTATTGTAAACCATTATGTAATGGTCGTGTGTAAACATGATATTTTAGATTATCATTATTTGATAATCTACGTAAAGATTTTTAAACCTTTATTTATGAAATAAAGGTTATGGTTTGTTTTAAAAATGAATGCAGTCTTTGAAAAACGTCTCATATAGAGGTCAAAACCTCGCAACGAAATCAATTAATATGGAACGTTTTTAATCAATAAGAACGGGACATTTCAGTTGGTATCCGAGCGTTGGTCTTAGAGAACTAGAATTTTGCATTAGTATGTCTTATCGAGTTTGTTAGGATGCATTAGTGAGTCTGGACTTCGACCGTGTTTACTTGAAAAATGATTGCTTAATAAATTTTGTTGGAAACTATATATTTTTAACATGTGAATATTATGTGATATATTAATCTCTTAACGCGTTTGATATTATGTGATAGATGTCTACCTCTAGAACAAGTTCCATTGACTCACCTAATAATAATGAAGAGTCAAATGTAAATTGGAATGATTCGTGGACTGATTCACAAGTTCCCGAAGAGGAACCGGAAGAAGAGTCGGAACCGGAAGAAGAATCGGAACCGGATGAAGAAATAGAACCGGTGGGGGAAATAATAAAACGGTTAAGTAAAAGAAAATCCTCAACCAACCGACCAAGGTTAATTATGGTCAATGGTGTTTCCGCCAAGGAAGCAAAATATTGGGAGGATTACCAATTCTCCGATGAATCGGATTCCGACGAGAATTCCGATGATGTTATAGAAATTACCCCAACTGAATTTAAAAAGGCAAAAGAAAATAATAAGGGAAAGGGCATAAAAATAGAGAAATCTAATTCCAACCCCGATGAACTTTATATGTATCGTCAACCCCCGAAGTCCTTAAGTTGTAACAATGACCCGGGAACCTCTAAACCACCAGGTTTTTCTAAACCAATGTGGACAACGACGGCTCGTATTAGGGGAACATCATATATCCCTAGAAACTTGGCAAAACGAACCAAAACCGAAGAAGAAGAAACGAGCGAGTCGGAATAAGATAGTTGTATTCGTGTGGTGTAATATATGTAATATAGTGTTCTTATGCTTTATGATATATGTAAAATTTGCTTGTATTAATAAGTATTTTTTTATGAATCTAACTCTTGTCTATTTTACAGTATAAAAACACAAAATGGATAGACAACCCAATATTTTAAGAGACCTACCCGGAGACATGATTGATGAAATCTTGTCTAGAGTCGGCCAGAATTCCTCGGCACAACTATGTAAGGCGAGATCAGTTTGTAAGACATTCGAAGAACGTTCCAAGAATGTCTTGGTTTATAAGAGACTTTCGTTTGAAAGATGGGGGATATCACATTGGGAAACCCATAAGTTACGATGTGTTTACTTTGACGCATATATTGCGGGGAACCCAAATGCTATTTTACGCAACGGGTTAAGAAATTATTTTGACTCAATATATCCGAATATTGGACTTCGTGATTTAGAAAAAGCGGCTAACATGCAACATAAAGAAGCATGTTATGCTTACGGATTAGTAATGTTCGCTTCTCACCAAAGTGAGAACAAGAACATCGGGCTACAACTATTAAACAAAACGTTTCCACAAGTGACGGAGTCGGTAATTGGGGTAAGAAATGAGGTTTTTAGATTATTACGGGACTGTTGGACATTACGTAACCCTCGTCCCTTTGACGACGTTACAACACGCTGTCTTATCAACGGCCATGACGGTTATGTTGCACAAGACCAAGGATGGGAAGTGGTCCTAGTAAAACCAGAATGCATGACTTGTTTCTGGACGTATGAATTACGTGTCTTTATTGCCTTTGCTGAACGACTTGTGTACTAGCTAGAATTATCTTCACAACTATCTTGTATCAAAGTTATTGTGTGCTATATTTCATGTTTTATGTAAAATAAGCGGTATTGTAAGTTTGTAAAATATTGTGTAAAAGTTTGAACGCGAAATATTATTATAATCAGTTTTTCATATAGAATTGAAGTAGTTGAATTGTATATTAGCTACTAAGTATGAACTTAACGGGTAAGTACTACCCGAATTTAAACTTATAAAATGCTAATATGAAGAAAAAGCTTTTATAAATGAGTTCATATTATGCTACGAAATACTATTAACTACTCTTAATATTCTGTATGATTAACTTGTTCCATTTGACTATTTTGAAGGAAATGGCACCGACTACTCGACACACCGTGAATATGAATGAAGAGGAATTCCGTACTTTTCTAGCTTCAAACATAGCCGCAGTACAGGCTGCGCTACATACCAACAATAACCTTGGATCTAGCAGTACAGGAAATCGTGTAGGATGCACCTACAAAGAATTCACTGCCTGTAAACCTTTGGAATTTGATGGAACCGAAGGACCGATCGGATTGAAACGGTGGACCGAGAAGGTCGAATCGGTGTTTGCCATAAGTAAGTGTACTGAAGAGGACAAAGTGAAGTACGCTACGCATACCTTCACAGGTTCTGCGTTAACATGGTGGAATACCTATCTAGAGCAAGTGGGACAAGACGATGCGTACGCACTACCGTGGTCAGCATTCAAGCACTTGATGAACGAGAAGTACCGTCCGAGAACCGAGGTCAATAAGCTCAAGACAGAACTTAGAGGGTTACGAACCCAAGGATTTGATATTACCACGTACGAAAGACGATTCACAGAATTGTGCCTATTGTGTCCGGGAGCATTCGAAGATGAGGAAGAGAAGATCGACGCATTTGTGAAAGGATTACCGGAAAGAATCCAAGAAGATATAAGTTCACACGAGCCCGCCTCCATACAACAGGCATGTAGAATGGCTCACAAACTCGTGAACCAGATTGAAGAAAGAATTAAAGAACCGACTGCTGAAGAGGCCAATGTGAAGCAAGTCAAAAGAAAGTGGGAGGAAAACGGTGATAAGAATCACCAATACAACAACAACAGCAATTACAACAATAATCGCAACAATTATCCCAACAATCGCAACATCAATCGCAACTACAACAAACAGTCCAACAACAACAACAATAATAACAACAGCAACTACAACAATCATCCCAACAACAATAATAACCGCAACAACAACAACAATCAGAAGCAGCTATGTCAAAGGTGTGAAAAGAATCACTCGGGGTTCTGCACCAAATTTTGAAACAAGTGTAAAAGAAATGTTCATAGCGCGGCGAAGTGTGAGGTCTACGGACCAGGGGTTAATAGAACGAAAGGAACAAATGGTGTCGGAACGAGTAATGGCGAAGCAAGTAGTGTCGGAGCAAGTTATGCCAATGTAGTTTGTTATAAATGTGGAAAACCGGGCCACATTATTAGAAATTGCCCGAACCAGGAGAACACGAATGGACAAGGCCGTGGAAGAGTTTTCAATATTAATGCGGCAGAGGCACAGGAAGACCCGGAGCTTGTTACAGGTATTCTTATTGACAATAAATCTGCTTACGTTTTATTTGATTCGGGTGCGGATAGAAGCTATATGAGTAGAGATTTTTGTGCTAAATTAAGTTGTCCATTGACGCCTTTGGATAGTAAATTTTTACTCGAATTAGCAAATGGTAAATTAATTTCAGCAGATAATATATGTCGGAATCGAGAAATTAAACTGGTTAGCGAAACATTTAAGATTGATTTGATACCAGTAGAGTTAGGGAGTTTTGATGTGATAATCGGTATGGACTGGTTGAAAGAAGTGAAAGCGGAGATCGTTTGTTACAAAAATGCAATTCGCATTATACGAGAAAAAGGAAAACCCTTAATGGTGTACGGAGAAAAGGGCAACACGAAGCTACATCTTATTAGTAATTTGAAGGCACAAAAACTAATAAGAAAAGGTTGCTATGCTGTTCTAGCACACGTCGAGAAAGTACAAACTGAAGAAAAGAGCATCAATGATGTTCCCGTCGCAAAAGAATTTCCTGATGTATTTCCGAAAGAATTACCGGGATTACCCCCACATCGATCCGTTGAATTTCAAATAGATCTTGTACCAGGAGCTGCACCAATAGCTCGTGCTCCTTACAGACTCGCACCCAGCGAGATGAAAGAACTACAAAGCAAATTACAAGAACTTTTAGAGCGTGGTTTCATTCGACCAAGCACATCACCGTGGGGAGCTCCTGTTTTGTTTGTCAAGAAGAAAGATGGTACATTCAGGTTGTGTATCGACTACCGAGAGTTGAACAAACTTACCATCAAAAACCGCTACCCACTACCGAGAATCGATGACTTATTTGATCAACTAAAAGCCTCGTCTGTTTATTCAAAGATTGACTTACGTTCCGGGTATCATCAAATGCGGGTGAAAGAAGATGATATTCCAAAGACTGCTTTCAGAACACGTTACGGTCATTACGAGTTTATGGTCATGTCGTTTGGTTTAACTAATGCACCAGCTGTGTTCATGGACCTTATGAACCGAGTGTGTGGACCATACCTTGACAAGTTTGTCATTGTTTTCATTGATGACATACTTATTTACTCAAAGAATGACCAAGAACACGGTGAACATTTGAGAAAGGTGTTAGAAGTATTGAGGAAGGAAGAATTGTACGCTAAGTTTTCAAAGTGTGCATTTTGGTTGGAAGAAGTTCAATTCCTCTGTCACATAGTGAACAAAGAAGGTATTAAGGTGGATCCGGCAAAGATAGAAACTGTTGAAAAGTGGGAAACCCCGAAAACTCCGAAACACATATGCCAGTTTTTAGGACTAGCTGGTTACTACAGAAGGTTCATCCAAGACTTTTCCAGAATAGCAAAACCCTTGACTGCATTAACGCATAAAGGGAAGAAATTTGAATGAAATGATGAACAAGAGAAAGCGTTTCAGTTATTGAAGAAAAAGCTAACTACGGCACCTATATTGTCATTGCCTGAAGGGAATGATGATTTTGTGATTTATTGTGATGCATCAAAGCAAGGTCTCGGTTGTGTATTAATGCAACGAACGAAGGTGATTGCTTATGCGTCTAGACAATTGAAGATTCACGAACAAAATTATACGACGCATGATTTGGAATTTGGCGCGGTTGTTTTTGCATTAAAGACTTGGAGGCACTACTTATATGGGGTCAAAAGTATTATATATACCGACCACAAAAGTCTTCAACACATATTTAATCAGAAACAACTGAATATGAGGCAGCGTAGGTGGATTGAATTATTGAATGATTACGACATTGAGATTCGTTACCACCCGGGGAAGGCAAATGTGGTAGCCGATGCCTTGAGCAGGAAGGACAGAGAACCCATTCGAGTAAAATCTATGAATATAATGATTCATAATAACATTACTACTCAAATAAAGGAGGCGCAACAAGGAGTTTTAAAAGAGGGAAATTTAAAGGATGAAATACCCAAAGGATCGGAGAAGCATCTTAATATTCGGGAAGACGGAACCCGGTATAGGGCTGAAAGGATTTGGGTACCAAAATTTGGAGATATGAGAGAAATGGTACTTAGAGAAGCTCATAAAACCAGATACTCAATACATCCTGGAACGGGGAAGATGTACAAGGATCTCAAGAAACATTTTTGGTGGCCGGGTATGAAAGCCGACGTTGCTAAATACGTAGGAGAATGTTTGACGTGTTCTAAGGTCAAAGCTGAGCATCAGAAACCATCAGGTCTACTTCAACAATCCGAAATCCTGGAATGGAAATGGGAAAACATTACCATGGATTTCATCACTAAATTGCCAAGGACTGCAAGTGGTTTTGATACTATTTGGGTAATAGTTGATCGTCTCACCAAATCAGCACACTTCCTGCCAATAAGAGAAGATGACAAGATGGAGAAGTTAGCACGACTGTATTTGAAGGAAGTCGTCTCCAGACATGGAATACCAATCTCTATTATCTCTGATAGGGATGGTAGATTTATTTCAAGATTCTGGCAGACATTACAGCAAGCATTAGGAACTCGTCTAGACATGAGTACTGCCTATCATCCACAAACTGATGGGCAGAGCGAAAGGACGATACAAACGCTTGAAGACATGCTACGAGCATGTGTTATTGATTTCGGAAACAGTTGGGATCGACATCTACCGTTAGCAGAATTTTCCTACAACAACAGCTACCATTCAAGCATTGAGATGGCGCCGTTTGAAGCACTTTATGGTAGAAAGTGCAGGTCTCCGATTTGTTGGAGTGAAGTGGGGGATAGACAGATTACGGGTCCGGAGATTATACAAGAAACTACCGAGAAGATCATCCAAATTCAACAACGGTTGAAAACCGCCCAAAGTCGACAAAAGAGCTACGCTGACATTAAAAGAAAAGATATAGAATTTGAAATTGGAGAGATGGTCATGCTTAAAGTTGCACCTTGGAAAGGCGTTGTTCGATTTGGTAAACGAGGGAAATTAAATCCAAGGTATATTGGACCATTCAAGATTATTGATCGTGTCGGACCAGTAGCTTACCGACTTGAGTTACCTCAACAACTCGTGGCTGTACATAACACTTTCCACGTCTCGAATTTGAAGAAATGTTTTGCTAAAGAAGATCTCACTATTCCGTTAGATGAAATCCAAATCAACGAAAAACTTCAATTCATCGAAGAACCCGTCGAAATAATGGATCGTGAGGTTAAAAGACTTAAGCAAAACAAGATACCAATTGTTAAGGTTCGATGGAATGCTCGTAGAGGACCCGAGTTCACCTGGGAACGTGAAGATCAGATGAAGAAGAAATACCCGCATCTATTTCCAGAAGATTCGTCAACACCTTCAACAGCTTAAAATTTCGGGACGAAATTTATTTAATGGGTAGGTACTGTAGTGACCCGAACTTTTCCATGTTTATATATATTAATTGAGATTGATATTTACATGATTAAATGTTTCCAACATGTTAAGCAATCAAACTTGTTAAGACTTGATTAATTGAAATATGTTTCATATAGACAATTGACCACCCAAGTTGACCGGTGATTCACGAACGTTAAAACTTGTAAAAACTATACGATGACATATATATGGTTATATATATAGTTAACATGTTTTTATTATAAGTATGCATCTCATTAGGTATTTTAACAATGAGTTATATACATAAAAATGAGACTATTAATTTAAGAAACTCGAAAACGATATATATAACGATTATCGTTATAACAACGTCTTACTAGGTACATATGAATCATATTAAGATATTGATACACTTGGTTAATTATGTTAAATGATAAGTAAATATATTATTAAGTGTATTAACAATGAAATACATATGTAAAAATAAGACTACTAACTTAATGATTTCGAAACGAGACATATATGTAACGATTATCGTTGTAACGACATTTAACTGTATATACATCATACTGAGATATATTATATATCATAATATCATGATAATATAACAATTTAACATCTCATTTGTTATAATAAACAATGGGTTAACAACATTCAACAAGATCATTAACCTAAAGGTTTCAAAACAACATTTACATGTAACGACTAACGATGACTTAACGACTCAGTTAAAATGTATATACATGTAGTGTTTTAATATGTATTCATACACTTTTGAAAGACTTCAAGACACTTATCAAAATACTTCTACTTAACAAAAATGCTTACAATTACATCCTCGTTCAGTTTCATCAACAATTCTACTCGTATGCACCCGTATTCGTACTCGTACAATACACAGCTTTTAGATGTATGTACTATTGGTATATACACTCCAATGATCAGCTCTTAGCAGCCCATGTGAGTCACCTAACACATGTGGGAACCATCATTTGGCAACTAGCATGAAATATCTCATAAAATTACAAAAATATGAGTAATCATTCATGACTTATTTACATGAAAACAAAATTACATATCCTTTATATCTAATCCATACACCAACGACCAAAAACACCTACAAACACTTTCATTCTTCAATTTTTTTCATCTAATTGATCTCTCTCAAGTTCTATCTTCAAGTTCTAAGTGTTCTTCATAAATTCCAAAAGTTCTAGTTTCATAAAATCAAGAATACTTTCAAGTTTGCTAGCTCACTTCCAATCTTGTAAGGTGATCATCCAACCTCAAGAAATCTTTGTTTCTTACAGTAGGTTATCATTCTAATACAAGGTAATAATCATATTCAAACTTTGGTTCAATTTCTATAACTATAACAATCTTATTTCAAGTGATGATCTTACTTGAACTTGTTTTCGTGTCATGATTCTGCTTCAAGAACTTCGAGCCATCCAAGGATCCATTGAAGCTAGATCTATTTTTCTCTTTTCCAGTAGGTTTATCCAAGGAACTTAAGGTAGTAATGATGTTCATAACATCATTCGATTCATACATATAAAGCTATCTTATTCGAAAGTTTAAACTTGTAATCACTAGAACATAGTTTAGTTAATTCTAAACTTGTTCGCAAACAAAAGTTAATCCTTCTAACTTGACTTTTAAAATCAACTAAACACATGTTCTATATCTATATGATATGCTAACTTAATGATTTAAAACCTGGAAACACGAAAAACACCGTAAAACCGGATTTACGCCGTCGTAGTAACACCGCGGGCTGTTTTGGGTTAGTTAATTAAAAACTATGATAAACTTTGATTTAAAAGTTGTTATTCTGAGAAAATGATTTTTATTATGAACATGAAACTATATCCAAAAATTATGGTTAAACTCAAAGTGGAAGTATGTTTTCTAAAATGGTCATCTAGACGTCGTTCTTTCGACTGAAATGACTACCTTTACAAAAACGACTTGTAACTTATTTTTCCGACTATAAACCTATACTTTTTCTGTTTATATTCATAAAATAGAGTTCAATATGAAACATAGCAATTTGATTCACTCAAAACGGATTTAAAATGAAGAAGTTATGGGTAAAACAAGATTGGATAATTTTTCTCATTTTAGCTACGTGAAAATTGGTAACAAATCTATTCCAACCATAACTTAATCAACTTGTATTATATATTATGTAATCTTGAGATACCATAGACACGTATACAATGTTTCGACCTATCATGTCGACACATCTATATATATTTCGGAACAACCATAGACACTCTATATGTGAATGTTGGAGTTAGCTATACAGGGTTGAGGTTGATTCCAAAATATATATAGTTTGAGTTGTGATCAATACTGAGATACGTATACACTGGGTCGTGGATTGATTCAAGATAATATTTATCGATTTATTTCTGTACATCTAACTGTGGACAACTAGTTGTAGGTTACTAACGAGGACAGCTGACTTAATAAACTTAAAACATCATAATATATTAAAAGTGTTGTAAATATATTTTGAACATACTTTGATATATATGTATATATTGTTATAGGTTCGTGAATCAACCAGTGGCCAAGTCTTACTTCCCGACGAAGTAAAAATCTGTGAAAGTGAGTTATAGTCCCACTTTTAAAATCTAATATTTTTGGGATGAGAATACATGCAGGTTTTATAAATGATTTACAAAGTAGACACAAGTACGTGAAACTACATTCTATGGTTGAATTATCAAAATCGAATATGCCCCTTTTTATTAAGTCTGGTAATCTAAGAATTAGGGAACAGACACCCTAATTGACGCGAATCCTAAAGATAGATCTATTGGGCCTAACAAACCCCATCCAAAGAATCGGATGCTTTAGTACTTCGAAATTTATATCATATCCGAAGGGTGTCCCGGAATGATGGGGATATTCTTATATATGCATCTTGTTAATGTCGGTTACCAGGTGTTCACCATATGAATGATTTTTATCTCTATGTATGGGATGTGTATTGAAATATGAAATCTTGTGGTCTATTGTTACGATTTGATATATATAGGTTAAACCTATAACTCACCAACATTTTTGTTGACGTTTAAAGCATGTTTATTCTCAGGTGAATATTAAGAGCTTCCGCTGTTGCATACTAAAATAAGGACAAGATTTGGAGTCCATGTTTGTATGATATTGTGTAAAAACTGCATTCAAGAAACTGATTTCGATGTAACATATTTGTATTGTAAACCATTATGTAATGGTCGTGTGTAAACATGATATTTTAGATTATCATTATTTGATAATCTACGTAAAGATTTTTAAACCTTTATTTATGAAATAAAGGTTATGGTTTGTTTTAAAAATGAATGCAGTCTTTGAAAAACGTCTCATATAGAGGTCAAAACCTCGCAACGAAATCAATTAATATGGAACGTTTTTAATCAATAAGAACGGGACATTTCACTCAGCACAAGGTCGATCGTTGGTCGACCGCACGCGGTACGGTCCTAAACCTATATCCGTTGTATAGCCTTTTGAATCACTTTTCAACTCAAATCTTTGGACTCTTTAATTCATTTAATACCTGCAAAAGATACCCAATATCCTATACAATATTATATGCATTAAGTGTTCATTTATCTTGGATGTATTGCCTTGATAGTGATCTGTCATGTTCAAAGTTGTTAGTCTAACATTCTTGGGTACATGTCATGATACTCATTTGAGGCAATCTCAGTTTTGTCATAATCTTTTATTCGTAATTAACACACTTGCTAAAGTCTTATTGGTTGGTCAAAATGCCATTGACGACAATAACCCACTTAATCACAAAGCACATCAATATTCATCTTTAAGCTTGTTTGTGGATTAATTAAGTGTGTTCATAATGTCTTAACAAGTGATACAAGTAATATCAATTAAGTATATTGTAAGACATTAAGTTAATCAAGACTAGACCATTCTTAAACTTGTTTTCAGACTTAAGCAAATTTCATTTTTGTGTTAATAATTCTTTTATCCTTTTAATATCACTAGATTATGACTTATCCAAGTAGCATAAGTGTATTGAAGTAGTCCAAATACGACATAATGGCTTTAGTCAACGCTTACAAACCAGTTATATGAACAGGTTGACTTAAGACAGAATGTCTTTTGTCAACTTTCATATATGTCTTCCCGAAAGCGTGCTAATCCCTATGTTGTGCGGAGTTGAGCATCTTATATTCGCTGGGATAAAGCTTTTTCTCTGCAGGGGCCTTGTGCAGTAAACTCTCTATGGGAGGTCTGAAATGTCCCGTTCATAATGATTATAAACGTTTCATATTAATTGATTTCGTTGCGAGGTTTTGACCTCTATATGAGACGTTTTTCAAAGACTGCATTCGATTTTTAAAACAACCATAACCTTTATTTTATCGATAAAGGTTTTAAAAACATTACTACAATTATCAAATAATGATAATCTAAAATATAGCGTTATCACACGACCATTACATAATGATTTACAATAATATTACACATCAACTTAAGTCTTCGAATGCAGTTTTTAAACAATATTATACAAGTATGCAGACTCCAATCTTGTCTTTATTTAACATGCAACAGCGGAAGCTCTTAATAATCACCTGAGAATAAACATGCTTAAAATGTCAACAAAAAATGTTGGTGAGTTATAGGTTTAACCTATATATTTATCAAAATTGTAATAATAGACCACAAGATTTCATATTTTCATTTCTCATAAACATCATGCAATCTGCATAAAAATTATTCATATGATGAACACCTGGTAACCAACATTAACAAATGCATCTAGAATATCCCCAAATATACAGGTACACTCATCTGTATATAAAATCAAAGTACTAAAGCATCCATAACATGGAAGGGGTTCGTTAGGCTCATAGATCTATCTTCAGGATTCGCGTCAATTTGGGGGTCTGTTCCCAAATTCTTAGGCTACCAAGCTGAAAGGGTGATATCCGGTATAATGATTCAATCATAGAATATAGTTTCAAGTACTTATGTCTATTTTGTAAAACTTTTATAAAACTGCATGTATTCTCATCCCAAAAATATTAGATTTTAAAAGTGGGACTATAACTCACTTTCACAGATTTTTCCTTCGTCGGAAATAAGACTTGGCCACGGGTCGATTCATGAAAGGAATAACAAATATATACATATATATTAAAGTATGATCAAATTATATTCACAATATGTTTTATTATGTTTTAACAATTTAAGTTTGTTAAGTTAACAGTCCAACGTTCGTAGTCCACAGTTAGTTGTCCACAGTTAGTAGTACAGAAATAAATCAATATCTATTATCTCGAATCAATCCACGACCCAGTGTATACAAGTATCAGACTCGATCACAACTCAAAGTATATATATTATTTTGGAATCAACCTCAACCATGTATAGTTAACTCGAACATTACCGCATATAGAGTGTCTATGGTTGTTCCAAATAATATATATAGATGACGTCGATATGATATGTCAAAACATAGTATACGTGTCTATGGTCTATCAAGATTACATAATATATGTTAGAATATATTTATAATACAATATAAGTTAGTTAGGATATGGTTAGTATAGATTTTTGTCAATTCATCCCATAGTCAAATTAACCATTTTTAACCAATTTTGTTTTACCCATAACTTCTTCGTTTCAAATCCGTTTTGAGTGAATCAACTTGCTATGGTTTCATATTAAACTGTATTTTATGAAACTAAACAGAAAAAGTATAGGTTTATAGTTAGAAATACAGGTTACAAGTTGTTTTTGTAGAGGTAGTCATTTCAGTCAAAAAAACGACGTCTTGATGACCATTTTGAAAAACATATTACCACTTTGAGTTTAACCATTATTTTTGGATATAGTTTCATGTTTATAATAAAAATCATTTTCTCAGAAGTATAACTTTTAAATCAAAGTTTATCATAGTTTTTAATTATCTAACCCAAAACAGCCCCCGGTTTTACTACGACGGCGTATGTCCGGTTTTACGGTGTTCTTCGTGTTTCCAGGTTTTAAATCATTAAGTTAGCATATCATATAGATATAGAACATGTGTTTAATTGATTTTAAAAGTCAAGTTAGAAGGATTAACTTTGTTTGAGAACAAGTTTTAGAATTAACTAAACTATGTTCTAGTTATTACAAGTTTAAATCTTCGAATAAGATAGTTATATATATATATATATATATATATATATATATGAATCGAATGATGTTATGAACATCATTACTACCTCAAATATAGTAGGTAAACCTACTAGAAGTGACAAGAAATGATCTAGCTTCAAAGGATTCTTTGATGGCTTGAAAGTTCTTGAAGTAGAATCATGACACGAAAACAAGTTCAAGTAAGATTTTTACTCGAATTAAGATAGTTTATAGTTATAGGAATTGAATCAAAGTTTGAATATGAGTATTACCTTGAATTAGAGGGATAACCTACAGTAAATAACAAAGGTTTCTTAATCTTAGATGATTGATTGGAATGGATTAGAAAGCTTGGAAGTAGACTTGCAAACTTGAAAGTGTTCTTCAAGTTTTCTTGAGTAGTTGTTTTGTAAGTTGATTTAGGTTAGAATTTATGAACTAGATTGATGTATATTATGAAGAAAATGATGAAGAACACTTAGAACATAATGAGAGAACAAGAGAGAGATCAATTTGATGCATGAAATTTGAAAATGAAAGTGTGTTTGTGTGTGCTCTTTCACGTGAAAGATGGCTTGTCATATAGCCTCCAATAGTTTGTAATTTTGTGAGATATTTCATGCTAGTTGCTAAATGATGGTTTCCACATGTGTTGGTGACTCACAAGGGCTGCTAAGAGCTGATCATTGGAGTGTATATACCAATAGTAAATACATTTAGAAGCTGTGTATTGTACGAGTACGAATACGGGTGCATACGAGTAGAATTGTTGATGAAAATGAATGAGAATGTAATTGTAAGCATTTTTGGTAAGTAGAAGTACTTTGATATGTGTCTTGAAGTCTTTCAAAAGTGTACTAATACATCTTAATATACTACATGTATATACATTTTAACTGAGTCATTAAGTTATCGTTAGTCGTTACATGTAAGTGTTGTTATGAAATCTTTAAGTTAACGATCCTGTTAAATGTAATTAATCACTTGTTTATCATATGAATTTAGATGTTAAATTATTACATTATCATGATATTATGATGTATGAATATATCTTAATATGATATATATACATTACAATGTCGTTACAATGATAATCGTTACATATATGCCTCGTTTCGAAATTCTTAAGTTAGTAGTCTTGTTTTACATATGTAGTTCATTGTTAACACACTTAATAATATATTTAATTATCATTTTATCATGTTAGATATAGTGTAACAATATCTTAATATGATACATATGTATTTAGTAAGACGTTGTTATAACGATAATCGTTATATATATCGTTTCGAGTTTCTTAATTCAATAATCTCATTTTTATGTATATTACTCATTGTTAATATACTTAGTGATATACTTACTTATCATGTTAACTATGGTATATATATATATATATATATATATATATATATATATATATATCATATGGTTTTTTACAGTTTTTAACGTTCGTGAATCGCCGGTCAACTTGGGTGGTCAATTGTCTATATGAAACCTATTTCAATTAATCAAGTCTTAACAAGTTTCATTGCTTAACATGTTGAAAACATTTAATCATGTAAATATATTTTTCATTTAATATATAATCATGGAATAATCATGGAAAAGTTCGGGTCACTACATTACCTACCCGTTAAATAAATTTCGTCCTGAAATTTTAAGCTGTTGAAGGTGTTGACGCATCTTCTGGAAATAGGTGCGGGTATTTCTTCTTCATCTGATCTTCACGTTCCCAGGTGAACTCGGGTCCTCTATAAGCATTCCATCGAACCTTAACAATTGGTATCTTGTTTTGGTTAAGTATTTTAACCTCGCGATCCATAATTTCGACGGGTTCTTCAATGAACTATAGTTTTTCATTGATCTTGATTTCTTCTAAAGGAATAGTGAGATCTTCTTTGGCTAAGCATTTCTTTAGATTAGAGATGTGAAAAGTATTATGTACATTGGCAAGTTGTTGAGGTAATTTAAGTCGATAAGCTACTGGTCCAACACGATCAATAATTTTGATTGGCCCAATGTACCTTGGATTTAGTTTTCCCCATTTACCAAATCGAACAACGCCCTTCCAAGGTGAAACCTTAAGCATGACCATCTCTCCAATCTCAAATTCTATATCTTTTCTCTTAATGTCCGCGTAGCTCTTTTGTCGACATTGGGCGGTTTTCAACCGTTGTTGAATTTGAATGATTTTCTCTGTGGTTTTTTGATAATTTCTAGACCCGTAATCTGTCTATCCCCACTTCACTCCAACAAATTGGAGACCTGCACTTTCTACCATAAAGTGCCTCAAATGGCGCCATCTCAATACTCGAATGGTAACTGTTGTTGTAGGAAAATTCTTCTAACGGTAGATGTCGATCCCAACTATTTTCGAAATCAATAACACATGCTCGTAGCATATCTTCAAGGGTCTGTATCGTCCTTTCACTTTGCCCATCAGTTTGTGGATGATAGGCAGTACTCATGTCTAGACGAGTCCCCAACGCTTGTTGCAATGTCTGCCAGAATCTTGAAACAAATCTGCCATCCCTATCAGAGATAATAGAGACTGGTATTCCATGTCTGGAGACGACTTTCTTCAAGTATAAACATGTTAACTTTTCCATTTTATCATCTTCTCTTATTGGCAAAAAGTGTGCTGATTTGGTGAGACGATCGACTATTACCCAAATAGTATCATAACCACTTGCAGTCCTTGGCAATTTAGTAATGAAATCCATGGTAATGTTTTCTCGTTTCCATTCCGGGATTTAAGGTTGTTGAAGTAGACCTGATGATTTCTGATGTTCAGCTTTAACCTTAGAACACGTCAAACATTCTCCTACGTATTTAGCAATATTGGCTTTCATACCCGGCCACCAAAAGTGTTTCTTGAGATCTTTGTACATCTTTCCCGCTCCAGGATGTATTGAGTATCCGGTTTTATGTGCTTCCTTAAGTACCATTTCTTGCACATCTCCAAACTTTGGTACCCAAATTCTTTCAGCCCTATATCGGGTTCCGTCTTCTCGAATATTAAGATGTTTCTCCGATCCTTTGGGTATTTCATTCTTCAAATTTCCTTCTTTTAAAACTCCCTGCTGCGCCTCCTTTATTTGAGTAGTAAGGTTAGTACGAATAATTATATTCATAGCTTTTACCCGCATAGGTTCTTTGTCCTTTCTAATCAAAGCGTCGGCTACCACATTCGCTTTCCCCAGGTGGTAACGAATCTCAAAATCATAGTCATTCAACAACTAAATCCACCTACGCTGTCTCATATTCAATTGCTTCTGATTAAATATATGTTGGAGACTTTTGTGGTCGGTATATATAATACTTTTGACCCCATATAAGTAGTGTCTCCAAGTCTTTAATGCAAAAACAACTGCGCCTAATTTCAGATCATGTGTCGTATAATTCTGCTCGTGAATCTTCAATTGTCTAGATGCATAAACAATTACTTTCGTTCGTTGCATTAATACACAATCGAGACCTTGCTTTGAAGCGTCACAATAAATCACAAAATCATCATTCCCTTCAGGCAATGATAATATAGGTGTCGTAGTTAACTTTTTCTTTAACAATTGAAACGCTTTCTCTTGTTCATCCTTCCATTCAAATTTCTTCCCTTTATACGTTAATGCAGTCAAGGTTTTGCTATTTTGGAAAAATCTTGGATGAACCTTCTGTAGTAACCAGCCAGTCCTAAAAATTGGCGTATATGCTTTGGAGTTTTCGGGGTTTCCCACTTTTCAACGATTTCAATCATTGCCAGATCCACCTGAATACCTTCTTTGTTCACTATGTGACCGAGAAATTGAACTTCTTTCAACCAAAATGCACACTTTGAAAACTTAGCGTACAGTTTTTCTTTACTCAACAACTCTAGCACTTTTCTCAAATGCTCTTCGTGCTCTTGATCATTCTTTGAGTAAATAAGTATGTCATCGATGAAAACAATGACAAAATTGTCAAGGTATGGTCCACACACTCGGTTCATGAGGTCCATGAACATAGCTGGTGCGTTAGTTAATCCAAACGGCATAACCATAAACTCATAATGACCGTAACGCGTTCTGAAAGTAGTCTTCGGAATATCATCCTCCTTCACCCGCATTTGATGATACCCAGAATGTAAATCAATCTTCGAATAAACTGACGAGCCTTGTAGTTGATCAAATAAGTCATCGATTCTCGATAGTGGGTAACTGTTCTTGATGGTAAATTTATTCAACTCTCGGTAGTCGATACACAACCTGAATGTACCATCCTTATTTTTGACAAACAAAACAGGAGCTCCCCACGGTGATGTACTTGGTCGTATGAAACCACGCTCTAAAAGTTCTTGTAATTGACTTTGGAGTTCCTTCATTTCACTGGCTGTGAGTCTGTATGAAGCACGAGCTATTAGTACAGCTCCTGGTACAAGATCTATTTGAAATTCAATAGATCGGTGTGGAGGTAGTCCCGGTAATTCTTTCGGAAATGCATCGGGAAATTCTTTTGCGATGGGAACATCACTGATGTTCTTTTCTCCAGTTTGTACCTTCTCGACATGTGCTAGAACGGCATAGCAACCTTTTCTTATTAGTTTTTGTGCCTTCAAATTACTAATAAGATTTAGCTTCGCGTTGCTCTTTTCTCCGTACACCATTAAGGGTTTCCCTTTTTCTCGTACAATGCGAATTGCATTTTTGAAACAGACGATCTCTGCTTTCATCTCTTTCAACCAGTCCATGCCGATTATCACATCAAAACTCCCTAACTCTACTGGTATCAAATCAATCATAAACATTTCGCTAACTAGTTTAATTTCTCGATTCTGACATATTTTATCTGCTCTAATTAATTTACCGTTTGCTAATTCGAGTAAAAACTTATTCTCCAATGGCGTTAATGGGCAACTTAATTTAGCACAAATATCTCTACTCATATAGCTTCTATTCGCACCCGAATCAAATAAAACATAAGCAGGTTTATCGTCAATAAGAAACGTACCCGTAACAAGCTCCGGGTCTTCCTGCGCTTCAACCGCATTAATGTTGAAGACTCTTCCATAGTTTTGGCCATTATTATTTACTTCGTCCGGGCATGCAGTTTTGTAATGGCCCGTCTTTTCGCACCCAAAACAAGTAATGGCGGCATTAAATGTTCCGACATTATTTGTTCCTTTAATCCTGTTAATCTTCGGTCCATAGATTCCACACTTTGCAGCACCGTGACCCGTTCTTTTATATTTTGTGCATAACTCCCTACAGTAATTATCTTGATGGTAATTCTCACACCTTAAGCACCTGGTTTTCTGCCTCATGTTGTCATTATTGTTGTTGTTGGGACGGTTGTTGTTACGATTGATGTTGCGGTTGTTGGGATAGTTGTTGCGATTGTGGTTGTAATTGTTGTTGTTGTATTGGTGACCCCTGTCACTGTTTTCCTACCACTTTCTCTTAACTTGTTTCATGTTGGCTTCTTCGGCCGCCTGTTCTTTAATCCTTCCCTCAATCTGATTTATGAGTTTGTGAGCCATTCGACTTGCCTTTTGTATAGAGGCGGCCTCGTGTGAACTCACATCTTCTTGAATCCTTTCCGGTAACCCTTTTACAAATGCGTCGATTTTCTCTTCTTCATCTTCGAACATTCCTATAACGACCCTCAATTTTCCATTCTATATTTTTCCAATATTAAATGCCCAACCAATATAATTAAACTTAACGATTAAACTTTAATCAATAATTATTAAGCGTTAAGAATTACAAAACATAATAATTAACTTTGTGTAATAAACTACAAGTTAATAAAAGATAAAAAAAATAATGAGCTAATAAACTTTCGTGAACAAAATATAATACTCTAAAGCTTGTAGCCTTTAAACAATTAAATTAAAACCTTTAATGAGTCATTTAAGCTAATCTAAAGTACAAGGACTAAAACGAAAAAGTTTCAAACTCATTCCTTGAAAACCCTAGCCGATTTTATTTATAAAAAAAGGGTAAAATGACCATGTTTCCCCTCAAAATTTCAGCCAAGATCACCTCCTCCCTAAACCCTAACTTATTCCCTAAGAAAACCTAACTAAACCCTAATTCTAGATCCTTCCTAGCTCAAGTATAAAAGGAGGTGCAAGGGTTTAGGTTTTCTCATCTCATTCATCACACAAAACCCTAAATCTCTCTCCCTCCCTCTCTTGGAATTCGGCCAAGAAACACACCAACACCACCACCATCGAAATCTTCATTATCATCTTCAAGATCTTCAAGTGATCTTCAAGTTTGTTCATCGCGTTCTTCGTGTTCATCAAGATCTTTAAGTGTGTTCTTCGATATTCAAGTGTTTGATCTTCATCTTCAAAGTGTTCTTCATCTTTTCTTGTTAATCTTCATCATCATTCATCAAGGTAAAACCCTAGATCCAAACTTTTAAGTTTTATCTTTTCGATTCTTGTTATATTCATTCATACTAGATCATGTACATTCATATTGCTCATATAAAATATATATATATATATATATATATATATATATATATATATATATATATATATATATATATACATACATATACATATACATTCATATACACGAATAAAAAAAAGAGAGAAGGAAGTGATTAGATCTTAAAACCCCAGAGATTTGCTAGAAGATATGTTAGTGTTTAAAAAGGAAACAAATATATACATACTATATATACATATACGGTTTACATATATATATATATATATATATATATATATATATATATATATATATATATATATATATATATATATATATATATATATATATATATATATATATATATATATATATGTACAAAAAAAATATATTTTCTATATATACATATATATATACGGTGTATATATAAAAAAGAATAAAAATAAAAACTATATATATATACACATATACGATATACATACATATACATAAACATTAAATAAATAAAACCCTAATTAAACCTAACCCTAATTATTAAACCCTAATACTACCTAAACTCTAAACATTAATTGAAACCCTAATCATTTAATCATTACTTTACTAACCCTAATCATTAATTAACTACTAAACCCTAATATTTAATACTACTCTACTTAATTAAAACCCTAATACTACTTATACTACTACTTAACACTTACACTATTACTAACACTTATAATATACTACTTATAGTATGACACACGATTACAATAGTCATTCACGATAACGTGAGGACTACTCGAACGTCAACGCTACTTAAGGCCTAGGGTGATCCTTGGTTGTACTATAGGACGCTTGTGGATTTCGAATGCCAAACTTAGATTTTGGTCTAGAAATCCTGGGCCAACCGGTAAAAATTGGTCATTCTATTGACTCGGCGGTGGCATAGATGTTTGGGTATGATGCACAATATCAACCCAACTATAGTAATTATACACTTAGTTACTTTTACACTTAATAGGTGGTATACTTATTAAAGACAACTCACTAGTGTTCGACACTAACTTACTAAAAGTGGAAATTACAAAAAATGGAAACTTTCTAAAAGTGGAAACTTACTAGGAATGGAACTTAGTAAAACGAACTATACTTAAAACACTTGCATACTTAAACTTAAATTTGGGCAAAACACTTAACTACTCTTAAATGTCCTTAGGTTGACTTTCTGCTCATTCATCCAAACCTTCTATTTCGAGGAATAACGATCTCTCATCTGCTTATTAAGGTGAACTCATAGTCCCACTCTCTATTCCTAGCAATTTATTTTAACTTACTGGGGTGAGACACATGCTACTTTTACTATTTACAATTTAGACACAAGTACCAACTGTTAAACTATGATATATCTGGTTATGTCCAACAAAGTCCCTACAGTGATATTTTTAATTGCTCGTTAAATGCATTCTTAATTATTGGGGGTAGGCCTATCGGGAGTAACGTCCCCGATACATTTGACCAAGTCATTGTATTACTTAATAATGAAATTAAACCGAAAAGGACAGACACAACTTGTCATTGGGGAAAACTTTGAACGTTTAGTCTAAATATCACGAACTGGCATAACTTTTTGGTCCCTTTGAGATCAACTTTTAAGATCTTTGTGATCTTCTTTGACAATTAAAGATCTGTGTGATCTACTTTTGAAAACAAAATCTTGTGGTCTAAAAACAACGATAACTACTTTTGTTAAACCTATGATTTCACTCAACCTTTTTGGTTGACACTTTAGCATGTTTGTCTCAGGTGCCGATTGATCCACCTTATTTACTTACTACTTATGTGATGCTACTTGGACTTAGGATCAAAAGATATCACATTTATTATTCTTGCATTTGAAACAATTACTTTATTGTAATTTTCGCTATTATAACGACATTTCATTTTCTGCTGCTTACTCAATAAAGTTCGTCTTATCATTTAGTATTGTTCTCGTATATTATAATATGTTGGTTTATTTGATATTAGTGACGTTTCTTCCAGACCCTATCTGGAGGACGTCATAGAGTGGTATCAGAGCATAACCAGGCTGTTATAGAGAACCATGATTGCATCTTTACGTGTGCCTTACTTGTTAGCTAGGGTGCCTTAGCAATCTAGGAAACTATAACCTTTCCTGCCTTAGACTTTAAAGTACTTAGGATTGCCTTGTAATCTTAAAACATATGCTTTACAATCTTATCTTAAAACTGATCAAAATCTCGTTCCTAATGTTAGGATGCCTAACTCTCATCCAGCGAACAAAATGAATCTTTTCAAGCCAACCGAAAAAGGAGCTGAAAGGTCTTCCACTGAAAGACCAGTCCAAAGTCCACCTTATGGCATTGGTAGTCCTCCCTCACCAAATTATTGCCCGGATACTCTACTTACTTCTCGTGATTTTCACCCGACTCAAGGATCTGAAAGCCTTGCTAATTCTGCCTACTCTGGCTCTTATCACTCACTGGTATATAAACCGATGAGTACTCCCGAATGGGATGCTCTTCAAGATCTCCCTAACTACGACAGTGACTTCTCAAATTATGAGCCGAAAGAAGGGCCTATTGAAGAATCATCTGAAAACTCAACTCTAAAGAGAAAGAAACCCGAACCCGCTAGTACTGGTGAAACCAGTCCATCATTTTGTAATAACATGGAGCACGTAATGGTGAAGCGTGATATCATCAACCTTCAGAGTAGTTGTGAGAAGAATAGAGAGTATAGCAGACGCTATGTTGCTCGGATAGAAGTGTGTCTAAACAACCTAGAAAAAGAAAACAAAATCTTGAAGGAAATCATCAAAGGGTCCTTCGACTCTCAAACCGAAAGGCTAGAGAAACTTGTGAAGAATAACATGGACAAAGTGATGGAGAAAGTGATGGCTGAGAAAGAGAAGAAATGAATCGTATCTTGTTCTTTGTTTTCCTATTTTCCATTTTCCTATCTATGTAAAGGCTATGCCTTAAACTATTTCTATTTCCAAATCGTGTAATAAAAAGGCTTGTTTAAAGCCTCATTCTTAATAATATAAAGTGTTTCGTTTATATCATATTCATCTTCATCCCGCTTAAAATTTTTCAAACTTATGACCTATCAGGTTTATCAAACTTCTATACACCCTTATGTAGTGAAGAATCATGGTTCGTCCAACTGCACCAACTCTTACCACGAAGTCTCATAAACTTTCTCGTTTAACCACGTCCATTTCATGACTTCCATAACTTTCAAAGATATGAAAGTTGACCAAGTCTATAAAGACTGCAACTTAAAACTAGCCAACCATGACTCGACAAGTTTGTAACTGTTTTCATGGATGACATTTCGATCTTCTCCAAGAGTAAGAAAGAACATGAGCAACATTTGCAAATTCATTCTTGAACTCTTAAGAAAAAGAACAAATCTACGCAAACTTTTCCAAGTGCAAGTTTTGGCTTAAAACCGACATGTTGTCGATCCAGCTAAGATTACTGCTATCCTTAACACACTATATTAGAATTCATCATTGATCACATATCCTGACCTTATGGAGAGACCTTGAAATGGAAATATAAATTAGTGAAATATAATGACGGTGCCCAACGTGATTATATTACGGTAATTTATAGAAATATTCCAATATCATGACGTATGGAATAGAAAGTGAATCAAAGAAAACTCTCAAGCTATCTGTTCAAAAACCCAAATGCAAGGGCATGAAAGGAGAACAATGATCATCTTGATATTTAGTAGATACGAAGAACTCATTCTAATCAAACTATATATCTGTCTCATACTCATTTAACAAACTTTCATGTACCATAAAGGTTGTAAATAATCGAATCTTGAAATTTTACGTTCATTTATCCTAAATGGATATCTCATGATCATTGATACTTAATCATCACTTGTTATATCTAAATCCTCTCTGTTATTACACTTTCGGTGTAAATTTTCATATGACTTTCAAAAACCCATGTCATTTGAACCCTCAAACGTCGATATCACAAACATCATGTTCGCTATTACATTTTCTATGTCGAGATGATAAATATCTCATACGCCTAATCTTTTGAAGAATGGAACATCCATACGTGTAACGTTTTGACTAGCATAAGAACACTATATTACATATATTACACCACACGAATACAACTATCTTATTCCGACTCGCTCGTTTCTTCTTCTTCGGTTTTGGTTCGTTTTGCCAAGTTTCTAGGGATATATGATGTTCCCCTAATACGAGCCGTCGTTGTCCACATTGGTTTAGAAAAACCTGGTGGTTTAGAGGTTCCCGGGTCATTGTTACAACTTAAGGACTTCGGGGGTTGACGATACATATAAAGTTCATCGGGGTTGGAATTAGATTTCTCTATTTTTATGCCCTTTCCCTTATTATTTTCTTTTGCCTTTTTAAATTCAGTTGGGGTAATTTCTATAACATCATCAGAATTCTCGTCGGAATCCGATTCATCGGAGAATTGGTAATCCTCCCAATATTTTGCTTCCTTGGCGGAAACACCATTGACCATAATTAACTTTGGTCGGTTGGTTGAGGATTTTCTTTTACTTAACCGTTTTATTATTTCCCCCACCGGTTCTATTTCTTCATCCGGTTCCGATTCTTCTTCCGGTTCCGATTCTTCTTCCGGTTTCGACTCTTCTTCCGGTTCCTCTTCGGGAACTTGTGAATCAGTCCACAAATCATTCCAATTTACATTTGACTCTTCATTATTATTAGGTGAGTCAATGGGACTTGTTCTAGAGGTAGACATCTATCACATAATATCAAACACGTTAAGAGATTAATATATCACATAATATTCATATGTTAAAAATATATAGTTTCCAACAAAAATGTTAAGCAATCATTTTTAAAGAAAACACGGTCGAAGTCCAGACTCACTAATGCATCCTAACAAACTCGATAAGACACACTAATGCAAATTTTCTGGTTCTCTAAGACCAACGCTCTGATACCAACTGAAATGTCCCGTTCTTATTGATTAAAAACGTTCCATATTAATTGATTTCGTTGCGAGGTTTTGACCTCTATATGAGACGTTTTTCAAAGACTGCATTCATTTTTAAAACAAACCATAACCTTTATTTCATAAATAAAGGTTTAAAAAGCTTTACGTAGATTATCAAATAATGATAATCTAAAATATCCTGTTTACACACGACCATTACATAATGGTTTACAATACAAATATGTTACATCGAAATCAGTTTCTTGAATGCAGTTTTTACACAATATCATACAAATATGGACTCCAAATCTTGTCCTTATTTTAGTATGCAACAGCGGAAGCTCTTAATATTCACCTGAGAATAAACATGCTTCAAACGTCAACAAAAATGTTGGTGAGTTATAGGTTTAACCTATATATATCAAATCGTAACAATAGACCACAAGATTTCATATTTCAATACACATCCCATACATAGAGATAAAAATCATTCATATGGTGAACACCTGGTAACCGACAATAACAAGATGCATATATAAGAATATCCCCATCATTCCGGGACACCCTTCGGATATGATATAAATTTCGAAGTACTAAAGCATCCGGTACTTTGGATGGGGTTTGTTAGGCCCAATAGATCTATCTTTAGGATTCGCGTCAATTAGGGTGTCTGTTCCCTAATTCTTAGATTACCAGACTTAATAAAAAGGGGCATATTCGATTTCGATAATTCAACCATAGAATGTAGTTTCACGTACTTGTGTCTATTTTGTAAATCATTTATAAAACCTGCATGTATTCTCATCCCAAAAATATTAGATTTTAAAAGTGGGACTATAACTCACTTTCACAGATTTTTACTTCGTCGGGAAGTAAGACTTGGCCACTGGTTGATTCACGAACCTATAACAATATATACATATATATCAAAGTATGTTCAAAATATATTTACAACACTTTTAATATATTTTGATGTTTTAAGTTTATTAAGTCAGCTGTCCTCGTTAGTAACCTACAACTAGTTGTCCACAGTTATATGTACAGAAATAAATTGATAAATATTATCTTGAATCAATCCACGACCCAGTGTATACGTATCTCAGTATTGATCACAACTCAAACTATATATATTTTGGAATCAACCTCAACCCTGTATAGCTAACTCCAACATTCACATATAGAGTGTCTATGGTTGTTCCGAAATATATATAGATGTGTTGACATGATAGGTCGAAACATTGTATACGTGTCTATGGTATCTCAAGATTACATAATATACAATACAAGTTGATTAAGTTATGGTTGGAATAGATTTGTTACCAATTTTCACGTAGCTAAAATGAGAAAAATTATCCAATCTTGTTTTACCCATAACTTCTTCATTTTAAATCCGTTTTGAGTGAATCAAATTGCTATGATTTCATATTGAACTCTATTTTATGAATCTAAACAGAAAAAGTATAGGTTTATAGTCGGAAAAATAAGTTACAAGTCGTTTTTGTAAAGGTAGTCATTTCAGTCGAAAGAACGACGTCTAGATGACCATTTTAGATAACATACTTCCACTTTGAGTTTAACCATAATTTTTGGATATGGTTTCATGTTCATAATAAAAATCATTTTCTCAGAATAACAACTTTTAAATCAAAGTTTATCATAGTTTTTAATTAACTAACCCAAAACAGCCCGCGGTGTTACTACGACGGCGTAAATCCGGTTTTACGGTGTTTTTCGTGTCTCCAGGTTTTAAATCATTAAGTTAGCATATCATATAGATATATAAAATGTGTTTAGTTGATTTTAAAAGTCAAGTTAGAAGGATTAACTTTTGTTTGCGAACAAGTTTAGAATTAACTAAACTATGTTCTAGTGATTACAAGTTTAAACCTTCGAATAAGATAGCTTTATATGTATGAATCGAATGATGTTATGAACATCATTACTACCTTAAGTTCCTTGGATAAACCTACTGGAAAATAGAAAAATGGATCTAGCTTCAACGGATCCTTGGATGGCTCGAAGTTCTTGAAGCAGAATCATGACACGAAAACAAGTTCAAGTAAGATCATCACTTGAAATAAGATTGTTATAGTTATAGAAATTGAACCAAAGTTTGAATATGATTATTACCTTGTATTAGAATGATAACCTAATATAAGAAACAAAGATTTCTTGAGGTTGGATGATCACCTTACAAGATTGGAAGTGAGCTAGCAAACTTGAAAGTATTCTTGATTTTTTTGTAACTAGAACTTGTAGAATATATGAAGAACACTTAGAACTTGAAGATAGAAGTTGAGAGAAATCAATTAGATGAAGAAAATTGAAGAATGAAAGTGTTTGTAGGTGTTTTTGGTCGTGGGTGTATGGATTAGATATAAAGGATATGTAATTTTGTTTTCATGTAAATAAGTCATGAATGATTACTCATATTTTTGTAATTTTATGAGATATTTCATGCTAGTTGCCAAATGATGGTTCCCACATGTGTTAGGTGACTCACATGGGCTACTAAGAGCTGATCATTGGAGTGTATATACCAATAGTACATACATCTAAAAGCTGTGTATTGTACGAGTACGAATACGGGTGCATACGAGTAGAATTGTTGATGAAACTGAACGAGGATGTAATTGTAAGCATTTTTGTTAAGTATAAGTATTTTGATAAGTGTATTGAAGTCTTTCAAAAGTGTATAAATACATATTAAAACACTACATGTATATTCATTTTAACTGAGTCGTTAAGTCATCGTTAGTCGTTACATGTAAGTGTTGTTTTGAAACCTTTAGGTTAACGATCTTGTTAAATGTTGTTAACCCAATGTTTATAATATCAAATGAGATTTTAAATTATTATATTATCATGATATTATCATGTATGAATATCTCTTAATATGATATATATACATTAAATGTCTTTACAACGATAATCGTTACATATATGTCTCGTTTAAAAAATCATTAAGTTAGTAGTCTTGTTTTTACATATGTAGTTCATTGTTAATATACTTAATGATATGTTTACTTATCATAGTATCATGTTAACTATATATATATATATCCATATATATGTCATCATATAGTTTTTACAAGTTTTAACGTTCGTGAATCACCAGTCAACTTGGGTGGTCAATTGTCTATATGAAACATATTTCAATTAATCAAGTCTTAACAAGTTTGATTGCTTAACATGTTGGAAATATTTAATCATGTAAATATCAATCTCAATTAATATATATAAACATGGAAAAGTTCGGGTCACTACAATACCTACCCGTTAAATAAATTTCGTCCCGAAATTTTAAGCTGTTGAAGGTGTTGACGAATCTTCTGGAAATAGATGCGGGTATTTCTTCTTCATCTGATCTTCACGCTCCCAGGTGAACTCAGGTCCTCTACGAGCATCCCATCGAACCTTAACAATTGGTATCTTGTTTTGCTTAAGTCTTTTAACCTCACGATCCATTATTTCGACGGGTTCTTCGATGAATTGGAGTTTTTCGTTGATTTGGATTTCATCTAACAGAATAGTGAGATCTTCTTTAGCAAAACATTTCTTCAAATTCGAGACGTGGAAAGTGTTATGTACAGCCGTGAGTTGTTGAGGTAACTCAAGTCGGTAAGCTACTGGTCCGACACGATCAATAATCTTGAATGGTCCAATATACCTTGGATTTAATTTCCCTCGTTTACCAAATCGAACAACGCCTTTCCAAGGTGCAACTTTAAGCATGACCATCTCTCCAATTTCAAATTCTATATCTTTTCTTTTAATGTCAGCGTAGCTCTTTTGTCGACTTTGGGCGGTTTTCAACCGTTGTTGAATTTGGATGATCTTCTCGGTAGTTTCTTGTATAATCTCCGGACCCGTAATCTGTCTATCCGCCACTTCACTCCAACAAATCAGAGACCTGCACTTTCTACCATAAAGTGCTTCAAACGGCACCATCTCAATGCTTGAATGGTAGCTGTTGTTGTAGGAAAATTCTGCTAAAGGTAGATGTCGATCCCAACTATTTCCGAAATCAATAACACATGCTCGTAGCATGTCTTCAAGCGTTTGTATCGTCCTTTCACTCTGCCCATCAGTTTGTGGATGATAGGTAGTACTCATGTCTAGACGAGTTCCTAATGCTTGCTGTAATGTCTGCCAGAATCTTGAAATAAATCTACCATCCCTATCAGAGATAATAGAGATTGGTATTCCATGTCTGGAGATGACTTCCTTCAAATACAGTCGTGCTAACTTCTCTATCTTGTCATCTTCTCTTATTGGCAGGAAGTGTGCTGATTTGGTGAGACGATCAACTATTACCCAAATAGTATCAAAACCACTTGCAGTCCTTGGCAATTTAGTGATGAAATCCATGGTAATGTTTTCCCATTTCCATTCCGGGATTTCGGGTTGTTGAAGTAGACCTGATGGTTTTTGATGCTCAGCTTTGACCTTAGAACACGTCAAACATTCTCCTACGTATTTAGCAACATCAGCTTTCATACCCAGCCACCAAAAATGTTTCTTGAGATCCTTGTACATCTTCCCCGTTCCAGGATGTATTGAGTATCTGGTTTTATGAGCTTCTCTAAGTACCATTTCTCTCATATCTCCAAATTTTGGTACCCAAATCCTTTCAGCTCTATACCGGGTTCCGTCTTCCTGAATATTAAGATGCTTCTCCGATCCTTTGGGTATTTCATCCTTTAAATTTCCCTCTTTTAAAAACTCCTTGTTGCGCCTCCTTTATTTGAGTAGTAAGGTTATTATGAATCATTATATTCATAGATTTTACTCGAATGGGTTCTCTGTCCTTCCTGCTCAAGGCATCGGCTACCACATTTGCCTTCCCCGGGTGGTAACGAATCTCAAAGTCGTAATCATTCAATAATTCAATCCACCTACGCTGCCTCATATTCAGTTGTTTCTGATTAAATATGTGTTGAAGACTTTTGTGGTCGGTATATATAATACTTTTGACCCCATATAAGTAGTGCCTCCAAGTCTTTAATGCAAAAACAACCGCGCCTAATTCCAAATCATGCGTCGTATAATTTTGTTCGTGAATCTTCAATTGTCTAGACGCATAAGCAATCACCTTCGTTCGTTGCATTAATACACAACCGAGACCTTGCTTTGATGCATCACAATAAATCACAAAATCATCATTCCCTTCAGGCAATGACAATATAGGTGCCGTAGTTAGCTTTTTCTTCAATAACTGAAACGCTTTCTCTTGTTCATCATTCCATTCAAATTTCTTCCCTTTATGCGTTAATGCAGTCAAGGGTTTTGCTATTCTGGAAAAGTCTTGGATGAACCTTCTGTAGTAACCAGCTAGTCCTAAAAACTGGCGTATGTGTTTCGGAGTTTTCGGGGTTTCCCACTTTTCAACAGTTTCTATCTTTGCCGGATCCACCTTAATACCTTCTTTGTTCACTATGTGACCGAGGAATTGAACTTCTTCCAACCAAAATGCACACTTTGAAAACTTAGCGTACAATTCTTCCTTCCTCAATACTTCTAACACCTTTCTCAAATGTTCACCGTGTTCTTGGTCATTCTTTGAGTAAATAAGTATGTCATCAATGAAAACAATGACAAACTTGTCAAGGTATGGTCCACACACTCGATTCATAAGGTCCATGAACACAGCTGGTGTATTAGTTAAACCAAACGGCATGATCATAAACTCGTAATGACCGTAACGTGTTCTGAAAGCAGTCTTTGGAATATCATCTTCTTTCACCCGCATTTGATGATACCTGGAACGTAAGTCAATCTTTGAATAAACAGACGAGCCTTGTAGTTGATCAAATAAGTCGTCGATTCTCGGTAGTGGGTAGCGGTTCTTGATGGTAAGTTTGTTTAACTCTCGGTAGTCGATACACAACCTGAATGTACCATCTTTCTTCTTGACAAACAAAACAGGAGCTCCCCACGGTGATGTGCTTGGTCGAATGAAACCACGCTCTAAAAGTTCTTGTAATTGGCTTTGCAGTTCTTTCATCTCACTGGGTGCGAGTCTGTAAGGAGCACGAGCTATTGGTGCAGCTCCTGGTACAAGATCTATTTGAAATTCAACGGATCGATGTGGGGGTAATCCCGGTAATTCTTTCGGAAATACATCGGGAAATTCTTTTGCAATGGGAACATCATTGATGCTCTTTTCTTCAGTTTGTACTTTCTCGACGTGTGCTAGAACAGCATAGCAACCTTTTCTTATTAGTTTTTGTGCCTTCAAATTACTAATAAGATGTAGCTTCGTGTTGCCCTTTTCTCCGTACACCATTAAGGGTTTTCCTTTTTCTCGTATAATGCGAATTGCATTTTTGTAACAAACGATCTCTGCTTTCACTTCTTTCAACCAGTCCATACCGATTATCACATCAAAACTCCCTAACTCTACTGGTATCAAATCAATCTTAAATGTTTCGCTAACCAGTTTAATTTCTCGATTCCGACATATATTATCTGCTGAAATTAATTTACCATTTGCTAATTCGAGTAAAAATTTACTATCTAAAGGCGTCAATGGACAACTTAATTTAGCACAAAAATCTCTACTCATATAGCTTCTATCCGCACCCGAATCAAATAAAACGTAAGCAGATTTATTGTCAATAAGAAACGTACCCGTAACAAGCTCCGGGTCTTCCTGTGCCTCTGCTGCATTAATATTGAAAACTCTTCCGCGGCCTTGTCCATTCGTGTTCTCCTGGTTCGGGCAATTTCTAATAATGTGGCCCGGTTTTCCACATTTATAACAAACTACATTGCCATAACTTGCTCCGACACTACTTGCTCCGCCATTACTCGTTCCGACACCATTTGTTCCTTTCGTTCTATTAACCCCTGGTCCATAGACCTCACACTTCGCCGCGCTATGACCATTTCTTTTACACTTGTTGCAAAATTTGGTGCAGAACCCCGAGTGATACTTTTCACACCTTTGGCATAGCTGCTTCTGATTGTTGTTGTTGTTGCGGTTATTATTGTTGTTGGGATGATTGTTGTAGTTGCTGTTGTTGTTGTTGTTGTTGTTGTTGTTGTTGTTGGGCCGTTTGTTGTAGTTGCGATTGATGTTGCGATTGTTAGGATAATTGTTGCGATTATTGTTGTAATTGCTGTTGTTGTTGTATTGGTGATTCTTATCACCGTTTTCCTCCCACTTTCTTTTGACTTGCTTCACATTGGCCTCTTCAGCAGTCTGTTCTTTAATTCTTTCTTCAATCTGGTTCACTAGTTTGTGAGCCATTCTACATGCCTGTTGTATGGAGTCGGGCTCGTGTGAACTTATATCTTCTTGGATTCTTTCCGGTAATCCTTTCACAAACGCGTCAATCTTCTCTTCCTCATCTTCGAATGCTCCCGGACACAATAGGCACAATTCTGTGAATCGTCTTTCGTACGTGGTAATATCAAATCCTTGGGTTCGTAACCCTCTAAGTTCTGTCTTGAGCTTATTGACCTCGGTTCTGGGACTGTACTTCTCGTTCATCAAGTGCTTGAATGCTGACCACGGTAGTGCGTACGCATCGTCTTGTCCCACTTGCTCTAGATAGGTATTCCACCATGTTAACGCAGAACCTGTGAAGGTATGCGTAGCGTACTTCACTTTGTCCTCTTCAGTACACTTACTTATGGCAAACACCGATTCGACCTTCTCGGTCCACCGTTTTAATCCGATCGGTCCTTCGGTTCCATCAAATTCCAAAGGTTTGCAGGCAGTGAATTCTTTGTAGGTGCATCCTACACGATTTCCTGTACTGCTAGATCCAAGGTTATTGTTGGTATGTAGCGCAGCCTGTACTGCGGCTATGTTTGAAGCTAGAAAAGTACGGAATTCCTCTTCATTCATATTCACGGTGTGTCGAGTAGTCGGTGCCATTTCCTTCAAAATAGTTAAATGGAACAAGTTAATCATACAGAATATTAAGAGTAGTTAATAGTATTTCGTAGCATAATATGAACTCATTTATAAAAGCTTTTTCTTCATATTAGCGTTTTATAAGTTTAAATTCGGGTAGTACCTACCCGTTAAGTTCATACTTAGTAGCTAATATACAATTCAACTACTACAATTCTATATGAAAAACTGATTATAATAATATTTCGCGTTCAAACTTTTATACAATATTTTACAAACTTACAATACCGCTTATTTTACATAAAGCATGAAATATAGCACACAATAACTTTGATACAAGATAGTTGTGAAGACAATTCTAGCTAGTACACAAGTCGTTCAGCAAAGGCAATAAAGACACGTAATTCATACGTCCAGAAACAAGTCATGCATTCTGGTTTTACTAGGACTACTTCCCATCCTTGGTCTTGTGCAACATAACCGTTATGGCCGTTGATAAGACAGCGTGTTGTAACGTCATCAAAGGGACGAGGGTTACGTAATGTCCAACAGTCCCGTAATAATCTAAAAACCTCATTTCTTACCCCAATTACCGACTCTGTCACTTGTGGAAACGTTTTGTTTAATAGTTGTAGCCCGATGTTCTTGTTCTCACTTTGGTGAGAAGCGAACATTACTAATCCGTAAGCATAACATGCTTCTTTATGTTGCATTATAGCCGCTTTTTCTAAATCACGAAGTCCAATATTCGGATATATTGAGTCAAAATAATTTCTTAACCCGTTGCGTAAAATAGCATTTGGGTTCCCCGCAATATATGCGTCAAAGTAAACACATCGTAACTTATGGGTTTCCCAATGTGATATCCCCCATCTTTCAAACGAAAGTCTCTTATAAACCAAGACATTCTTGGAACGTTCTTCGAATGTCTTACAAACTGATCTCGCCTTAAATAGTTGTGCCGAAGAATTCTGGCCGACTCTAGACAAGATTTCATCAATCATGTCTCCGGGTAGGTCTCTTAAAATATTGGGTTGTCTATCCATTTTGTGTTTTTAAACTGTAAAATAGACAAGAGTTAGATTCATAAAAAAATACTTATTAATACAAGCAATTTTTACATATATCATAAAGCATAAGAACACTATATTACATATATTACACCACACGAATACAACTATCTTATTCCGACTCGCTCGTTTCTTCTTCTTCGGTTTTGGTTCGTTTTGCCAAGTTTCTAGGGATATATGATGTTCCCCTAATACGAGCCGTCGTTGTCCACATTGGTTTAGAAAAACCTGGTGGTTTAGAGGTTCCCGGGTCATTGTTACAACTTAAGGACTTCGGGGGTTGACGATACATATAAAGTTCATCGGGGTTGGAATTAGATTTCTCTATTTTTATGCCCTTTCCCTTATTATTTTCTTTTGCCTTTTTAAATTCAGTTGGGGTAATTTCTATAACATCATCGGAATTCTCGTCGGAATCCGATTCATCGGAGAATTGGTAATCCTCCCAATATTTTGCTTCCTTGGCGGAAACACCATTGACCATAATTAACTTTGGTCGGTTGGTTGAGGATTTTCTTTTACTTAACCGTTTTATTATTTCCCCCACCGGTTCTATTTCTTCATCCGGTTCCGATTCTTCTTCCGGTTCCGATTCTTCTTCCGGTTCCGACTCTTCTTCCGGTTCCTCTTCGGGAACTTGTGAATCAGTCCACAAATCAATCCAATTTACATTTGACTCTTCATTATTATTAGGTGAGTCAATGGGACTTGTTCTAGAGGTAGACATCTATCACATAATATCAAACACGTTAAGAGATTAATATATCACATAATATTCATATGTTAAAAATATATAGTTTCCAACAAAAATGTTAAGCAATCATTTTTAAAGAAAACACGGTCGAAGTCCAGACTCACTAATGCATCCTAACAAACTCGATAAGACACACTAATGCAAATTTTTTGGTTCTCTAAGACCAACGCTCTGATACCAACTGAAATGTCCCGTTCTTATTGATTAAAAACGTTCCATATTAATTGATTTCGTTGCGAGGTTTTGACCTCTATATGAGACGTTTTTCAAAGACTGCATTCATTTTTAAAACAAACCATAACCTTTATTTCATAAATAAAGGTTTAAAAAGCTTTACGTAGATTATCAAATAATGATAATCTAAAATATCCTGTTTACACACGACCATTACATAATGGTTTACAATACAAATATGTTACATCGAAATCAGTTTCTTGAATGCAGTTTTTACACAATATCATACAAACATGGACTCCAAATCTTGTCCTTATTTTAGTATGCAACAGCGGAAGCTCTTAATATTCACCTGAGAATAAACATGCTTTAAACGTCAACAAAAATGTTGGTGAGTTATAGGTTTAACCTATATATATCAAATCATAACAATAAACCACAAGATTTCATATTTCAATACACATCCCATACATAGAGATAAAAATCATTCATATGGTGAACACCTGGTAACCGACAATAACAAGATGCATATATAAGAATATCCCCATCATTCCGGGACACCCTTCGGATATGATATAAATTTCGAAGTACTAAAGCATCCGGTACTTTGGATGGGGTTTGTTAGGCCCAATAGATCTATCTTTAGGATTCGCGTCAATTAGGGTGTCTGTTCCCTAATTCTTAGATTACCAGACTTAATAAAAAGGGGCATATTCGATTTCGATAATTCAACCATAGAATGTAGTTTCACGTACTTGTGTCTATTTTGTAAATCATTTATAAAACCTGCATGTATTCTCATCCCAAAAATATTAGATTTTAAAAGTGGGACTATAACTCACTTTCACAGATTTTTACTTCGTCGGGAAGTAAGACTTGGCCACTGGTTGATTCACGAACCTATAACAATATATACATATATATATCAAAGTATGTTCAAAATATATTTACAACACTTTTAATATATTTTGATGTTTTAAGTTTATTAAGTCAGCTGTCCTCGTTAGTAACCTACAACTAGTTGTCCACAGTTATATGTACAGAAATAAATTGATAAATATTATCTTGAATCAATCCACGACCCAGTGTATACGTATCTCAGTATTGATCACAACTCAAACTATATATATTTTGGAATCAACCTCAACCCTGTATAGCTAACTCCAACATTCACATATAGAGTGTCTATGGTTGTTCCGAAATATATATAGATGTGTTGAAATGATAGGTCGAAACATTGTATACGTGTCTATGGTATCTCAAGATTACATAATATACAATACAAGTTGATTAAGTTATGGTTGGAATAGATTTGTTACCAATTTTCACGTAGCTAAAATGAGAAAAATTATCCAATCTTGTTTTACCCATAACTTCTTCATTTTAAATCCGTTTTGAGTGAATCAAATTGCTATGATTTCATATTGAAATCTATTTTATGAATCTAAACAGAAAAAGTATAGGTTTATAGTCGGAAAAATAAGTTACAAGTCGTTTTTGTAAAGGTAGTCATTTCAGTCGAAAGAACGACGTCTAGATGACCATTTTAGAAAACATACTTCCACTTTGAGTTTAACCATAATTTTTGGATATGGTTTCATGTTCATAATAAAAATCATTTTCTCAGAATGACAACTTTTAAATCAAAGTTTATCATAGTTTTTAATTAACTAACCCAAAACAGCCCGCGGTGTTACTACGACGGCGTAAATCCGGTTTTACGGTGTTTTTCGTGTCTCCAGGTTTTAAATCATTAAGTTAGCATATCATATAGATATATAAAATGTGTTTAGTTGATTTTAAAAGTCAAGTTAGAAGGATTAACTTTTGTTTGCGAACAAGTTTAGAATTAACTAAACTATGTTCTAGTGATTACAAGTTTAAACCTTCGAATAAGATAGCTTTATATGTATGAATCGAATGATGTTATGAACATCATTACTACCTTAAGTTCCTTGGATAAACCTACTGGAAAATAGAAAAATGGATCTAGCTTCAACGGATCCTTGGATGGCTCGAAGTTCTTGAAGCAGAATCATGACACGAAAACAAGTTCAAGTAAGATCATCACTTGAAATAAGATTGTTATAGTTATAGAAATTGAACCAAAGTTTGAATATGATTATTACCTTGTATTAGAATGATAACCTAATGTAAGAAACAAAGATTTCTTGAGGTTGGATGATCACCTTACAAGATTGGAAGTGAGCTAGCAAACTTGAAAGTATTCTTGATTTTTTTGTAACTAGAACTTGTAGAATATATGAAGAACACTTAGAACTTGAAGATAGAAGTTGAGAGAGATCAATTAGATGAATAAAATTGAAGAATGAAAGTGTTTGTAGGTGTTTTTGGTCGTGGGTGTATGGATTAGATATAAAGGATATGTAATTTTGTTTTCATGTAAATAAGTCATGAATGATTACTCATATTTTTGTAATTTTATGAGATATTTCATGCTAGTTGCCAAATGATGGTTCCCACATGTGTTAGGTGACTCACATGGGCTGCTAAGAGCTGATCATTGGAGTGTATATACCAATAGTACATACATCTAAAAGCTGTGTATTGTACGAGTACGAATACGGGTGCATACGAGTAGAATTGTTGATGAAACTGAACGAGGATGTAATTGTAAGCATTTTTGTTAAGTATAAGTATTTTGATAAGTGTATTGAAGTCTTTCAAAAGTGTATAAATACATATTAAAACACTACATGTATATTCATTTTAACTGAGTCGTTAAGTCATCGTTAGTCGTTACATGTAAGTGTTGTTTTGAAACCTTTAGGTTAACGATCTTGTTAAATGTTGTTAACCCAATGTTTATAATATCAAATGAGATTTTAAATTATTATATTATCATGATATTATCATGTATGAATATCTCTTAATATGATATATATACATTAAATGTCTTTACAACGATAATCGTTACATATATGTCTCGTTTAAAAAATCATTAAGTTAGTAGTCTTGTTTTTACATATGTAGTTCATTGTTAATATACTTAATGATATGTTTACTTATCAAAGTATCATGTTAACTATATATATATATATATATATATATATATATATATATATATATATATATATATATATATATATATATATATATATATATATATATATATCCATATATATGTCATCATATAGTTTTTACAAGTTTTAACGTTCGTGAATCACCAGTCAACTTGGGTGGTCAATTGTCTATATGAAACATATTTCAATTAATCAAGTCTTAACAAGTTTGATTGCTTAACATGTTGGAAATATTTAATCATGTAAATATCAATCTCAATTAATATATATAAACATGGAAAAGTTCGGGTCACTACATTGTCAACTCGAAAAAGGTGAAATATACTATCTCAAGTTGTGGCTTGAGCTAAACTCATCACATCTGAAAAACTGCTGTAACAACTGAAATGATTCCATCATACTTTAACGTATCCTCCTCTCAGACCAACTAAGGCTGAATTCAAATGATCATTTACATAGTTGAAAGTCACTGCTTTAGCATTTACTTATACTTGTCTATACGACTGCCAGATTATTCATGCCGAGTTCTCGAACTCTCACTATTACTCAAAAGATTCAAAGTTGCAAATCTTATTTGAAGTTCTTTCATACATAACTCTAAATGCGAGGGATCTACTCATTTGATGATAATCACATTATCTTCCTTCTTGAAATGTCCCGTTCATATTGATTATAAACGTTCCATATTCATTGATTTCGTCGCGAGGTTTTGACCTACATATGAGACGTTTTTCAAAGACTGCATTCATTTTTAAAATAACCATAACCTTTATTTTATCGATAAAGGTTTAAAAAGCATTACGTAGATTATCAAATAATGATAATCTAAAATATACCGTTTACACACGACCATTACATAACGGTTTACAATAAGAATATATTACATTAAAAATAAGTTTCTTGAATGCAGTTTTTACACAATATCATACAAGCATGGACTCCAAATCTTGTCCTTATTTTAGTATGCAACAGCGAAAGCTCTTAATAATCACCTGAGAATAAACATGCTTAAAATGTCAACAAAAATGGTGGTGAGTTATAGGTTTAACCTATATATTATCAAATCATAATAATAGACCACAAGATTTCATTTTTATAACACATCTCATATCAGGCATTTCGCAAACTGCATAGAGATAAAAATCATTCATATGTTGAACACCTGGTAACCGACGTTAACTTAATGCATAGAATATCCCCAAAACAGAACCTCTCGTCTGTATAATAATCTCGAAGTACTAAACCATCCATAACCTAAATAGGGGTTGTTAATCCCAATAGATCTATCTTTAGGATTCGCGTCAATTAGGGCCATTTCCCTAATTCTTAGGTTACCAAACTTGAAGGGCGATATTCGGTTTAATAATCCAACCATAGAATTTAGTTTTACGTACCTGTATCTATTTTGTAAAACATTTATAAAGCTGCATGTATTCTCATCCCAAAAAAATATTCGATTGTAAAAGTGGGACTATAACTCACTTTCACATATTTTTACTTTGCCGGAAGTAAGACTTGGCCACTGGTCAATTCACGAACCTATAACAAATATGTACATATATATCAAAGTATGATTTAAATATATTCACAACATTTTTTATTACGTTTTAATGATTTAAGTTTGTTAAGTTAGCAGTCCTCGTTAGTAACCTACAACTAGTTGTCCACAGTTAGATGTGTTGAAATAAATCAATATATATTATCTCGAATCACTCCACAACCTAGTGTATACAAGTCTCAGGCTAGATCACAACTCAATGTACGTATAATATTTTGGAATCAACCTCAACCCTGTATAGCTAACTCAAACATTACTGCATATAGAGTGTCTATGGTTGTTCCGATATATATATATAGATGGGTCGATATGATATGTCAAAACATTGCATACGTGTCTATGGTATCCCAAGATTACATAATATATATAATACAATATAAATTAGTTAGGATATGTTTAGTCTTGATTTGTTACAAAATTTTCGTAGCTAAAACTAGCAAATTTATCCAATTTTGTTTTACCCGTCATTTCTTCGTTTCAAATCCGTTTTGAGTGATTCAATTTGCTATGGTTTTATAATGAACTAAAATTTATGAAACTAAACAGAAAAATCATAAGTTTATAGTCAGAAATATAGGTTACAAGTCATTTTTTAACCATGATTTTTTAACCAGAAAAATCGAAAGAACGACATCTTGATGACCATTTTGAAAAACATACTTCCACTTTGAGTTTAACCATGATTTTTGGATATATTTTCATGTTCATAAGAAAAATCATTCTCCCAGAAGAACAACTTTTAAATCAAAGTTTATCATAGTTTTTAATTATCAAACCCAAAACAGCCCGCGGTGTTACTACGACGGCGTATGTCCGGTTTTACGGTGTTCTTCGTGTTTCCAGGTTTTAAATCATTAAGTTATCATATCATATAGATATAGAACATGTGTTTAGTTGATTTTAAAAGTCAAGTTAGAAGGATTAACTTTATTTACGAACAAGTTTAGAATTAACTAAACTATGTTCTAGTGATTACAAGTTTAAATCTTCGAATAAGATAACTTTATATGTATGAATCGAATGATGTTATGAACATCATTACTACCTTAAGTTTAGTAGGTAACCCTACTGGAAGTAACAAGAAATAATCTAGCTTCAAAAGATTCTTGGATGGCTTGAAGGTTCTTGAAGTAGAATCATGACACGAAAACAAGTTCAAGTAAGATTTCTGCTCGAATTAAGATTGTTATAGTTATAGAAATTGAATCAAAGTTTGAATATGAGTATTACCTTCAATTAGAGAGATAACCTACTATAAGTAACAAAGGTTTCTTGATCTTGGATGATTACTTGGAATGGATTAGAAAGCTTGGAAGTAATCTTGTAAACTTGAAAGTGTTATTGATTTTATGAAACTAGAACTTATAGAATATATGAAGAACACTTAGAACTTGAAGATAGAACTTGAGAGAGATCAATTAGATGAAGAAAATTGAAGAATGAAAGTGTTTGTAGGTATTTTTGGTCGTTGGTATATGGATTAGATATAAAGGATGTGTAAGTTTGTTTTCATGTAAATAATTCATGAATGATTTATAATATTTTTTGTAATTTTGTGAGATATTTCATGCTAGTTGTCAAATGATGGTTCCCACATGTTTAATGACTCACATGGGCTACTAAGGAGCTGATAATTGAAGTGTATATATCAATAGTATATACATCTAGAAGTTGTGGGTGCATACGAGTAGATATGTTGATGAAAATGAATGAGGATGTAATTGTAAGAATTTTCGTTAAGTAGAAGTACTTTGATATGTGTCTTGAAGTCTTTCAAAAGTGTACTAATACATCTAAATACACTACATTTATATACATTTTAACTGAGTCGTTAAGTCATCGTTAGTCGTTACATGTAAGTGTTGTTTTGAAACCTTTAAGTTAACGATCTTGTTAAATTTAATTAATTCATTATTATTATGCTTAAATGAGATGTTAAATTGTTATGTTAACATGATAACATGGTGTATGAATATATCTTAACATCATATATATATATATGTTAAAATACTATTACAACGATAATCGTTACGTATATATATTGTTTCGAAATTCTTAAGTTAGTAGTCTTGTTTTACATATGTAGTTCATTGTTAATATACTTAATGATATATATAATTATCATTTTATCATGTTAAATATAGTGTAACAATATCTTAATATGATACATATGTATTTAGTAAGACGTTGTTATAACGATAATCGTTATATATATCGTTTCGAGTTTCTTAACTTAGTAGTCTCATTTTTATGTATATAACTCATTGTTAATATACCTAGTGATATACTTACTTATCAAAATATTATGTTAACTATATATATATATATATATATATATATATCCATATATATATCATCATATAGTTTTACAAGTTTTAACGTTCGTGAATCGCCGGTCAACTTGGGTGGTCAATTGTCTACATGACACTCATTTTAAATAATCAAGTCTTAACAAATTTGATTGGTTAACATGTTGGAAACATTTAATCATGTAAATATAAATTTCATTTAATATATATAAACATGGAAAAGTTCGGGTCACTACAGTACCTACCCGTTAAATAAATTTCGTCCCGAAATTTTAAGCTGTAGAAGGTGCTGACGAATCTTCTGAAAATAGGTGCGGGTATTTCTTCTTCATCTAATCTTCACGCTCCCAGGTGTACTCGGGTCCTCTACGAGCATTCCATAGAACCTTAACAATTGGTATCTTGTTTTGCTTAAGTCTTTTAACCTCACGATCCATTATTTCGAGGGGCTCTTCAATAAATTGAAGTTTTTCGTTGATTTGGATTTCGTCTAACAGAATAGTGAGATCTTCTTTAGCAAAACATTTCTTCAAATTTAAGACATGGAAAGTGTTATGTACAGCCGCGAGTTGTTGTGGTAACTCAAGTCGGTAAGCTACTGATCCGACACGATCAATAATCTTGAATGGTCCAATGTATCTTGAATTTAGTTTCCCCCGTTTACCAAATCGAACAATGCCTTTCCAAGGTGAAACCTTAAGCATGACCATCTCTCCAACTTCAAATTCTATGTCTTTTCTTTTAATGTCCGCGTAACTCTTTTATCGACTTTGGGCGGTTTTCAACCGTTGTTGAATTTGAATGATCTTCTCGGTAGTTTCTTGAATTATCTCCGGACCCGTAATCTGTCTATCCCCCACTTCACTCCAACAAATTAGAGACCTGCACTTTCTACCATAGAGTGCTTCAAACGGTGCCATCTCAATACTCGAATGGTAACTGTTGTTGTACGAAAACTCTGCTAATGGTAGATGTCGATCCCAACTGTTTCCAAAATCAATAACACATGCTCGTAGCATGTCTTCAAGTGTTTGTATCATCCTTTCGCTCTGCCCATCAGTTTGTAGATGATAGGCAGTACTCATGTCTAGACGAGACCCTAATGCTTGTTGTAACGTCTGCCAGAATCTTGAAACAAATTTGCCATCCCTATCAGAGATAATAGAGACTGGTATTCCATGTCTGGAGACAACTTCCTTTAAATATAATCGCGCCAACTTCTCCATTTTATCATCTTCTCTCATTGGCAGAAAGTGTGCTGATTTGGTAAGACGATCGACTATTACCCAAATAGTATCATAACCACTAGCAATTCTTGGCAATTTAGTAATGAAATCCATGGTAATGTTTTTCCATTTCCATTCTGGGATTTCAGGTTGTTGAAGTAGACCTGATGGTTTCTGATGTTCAGCTTTGACCTTAGAACACGTCAAACATTCTCCTACATATATCGCAATATCGGCTTTCATACCCGGCCACCAAAATGTTTCTTGAGGTCCTTGTACATCTTTTCCGCTCCGGGATGTATTGAGTATCTGGTTTTATGTGCTTCCCCAAGTACCATTTTTCTCACATCTCCAAACTTTGGTACCCAAATTCTTTCAGCTCTATACCGGGTTCCGTCTTCTCGAATATTAAGGTGTTTCTCCGATCCTTTGGGTATTTCATTCTTCAAATTCCTTTCTTTTACGACACCCTACTACGCCTCCTTTATTTGAGTAATAAGGTTAGTACGAATAATTATATTCATAGCTTTTACCCGCATAGGTTCTCTGTCCTTTCTACTCAAAGCGTCTGCTACCACATTCGCCTTCCCCGGATGGTAACGAATCTCGAAATCATAATCATTCAATAACTCAATCCACCTACGCTGCCTCATGTTTAGTTGTTTCTGATTAAATATGTGTTGAAGACTTTTGTGATCGGTATATATAATACTTTTGACCCCATATAAGTAGTGCCTCCAAGTCTTTAATGCAAAAACAACCGCGCCTAATTCCAAATCATGCGTCGTGTAATTCTGCTCGTGAATCTTCAATTGTCTAGATGCATAAGCAATTACTTTCATTCGTTGCATTAATACACAACCGAGACCTTGCTTTGAGGCGTCACAATATATCACAAAATCATCATTCCCTTCAGGCAATGACAATATAGGTGTCGTAGTTAACTTTTCCTTCAACAATTGAAACGCTTTCTCCTGGTCATCCTTCCATTCAAACTTCTTTCCTTTATGCGTTAATGCAGTCAAGGGTTTTGCTATTTTGGAAAAATCTTGGATGAATCTTCTGTAGTAACCAGCCAGTCCTAAAAATTGGCGTATATGCTTTGGAGTTTTTGGGGTTTCCCACTTTTCAACAGTTTCAATCTTTACCGGATCCACCAGAATACCTTCTTTGTTCACTATATGATCGAGGAATTGAACTTCTTCCAACCAAAATGCACACTTTGAAAACTTAGCGTACAATTTTTCTTTCCTCAACAACTCTAGCACTTTTCTCAAATGTTCTTCGTGCTCTTGATCATTCTTTGAGTAAATAAGTATGCCATCGATAAAAACAATGACAAACTTGTCGAGATATGGCCCACACACATGGTTCATGAGGTCTATGAACACAGCTGGTGTGTTAAACAATTCAAATGGCATAACCATAAACTCGTAATGATCGTAACGCGTCCTGAAAGCAGTCTTTGGAATATCATCCTCCTTCACCCGCATTTGATGATACCCGGAACATAAATCGATCTTTGAATAAACTGACGAGCCTTGTAGTTGATCAAATAAGTCGTCAATTCTCAGTAATGGGTAACGGTTCTTGATGGTAAGCTTGTTCAACTCTCGATAGTCGATACACAACTTGAATGTACCATCTTTCTTCTTGACAAACAAAACAGGAGCTCCCCACGGTGATGTGCTTGGTCGAATGAAACCATGCTCTAAAAGTTCTTGTAATTGACTTTAGAGTTCCTTCATTTCGCTGGGTGCGAGTCTGTATGGAGCACGAGCTATTGGTGCAGCTCCTGGTACAAGATCTATTTGAAATTCAACAGATCTGTGTGGAGGTAGTCCCGGTAATTCTTTCGGAAATACATCGGGAAATTCTTTTGCGACGTGAACATCATTGATGTTCTTTTCTTCGGTTTGTACTTTCTCGACATGTGCTAGCACAGCATAGCAACCTTTTCTTATTAGCTTTTGTGCCTTCAAATTACTAATAAGGTTTAGCTTCGCGTTGCTCTTTCCTCCGTACACCATTAAGGGTTTTCCTTCTTCTCGTACAATGCGAATTGCATTTTTGTAACATACGATCTCTGCACTCTCCTTTTTCAACCAGTCTATGCCAATTATCACATCAAAACTCCCTAACTCTACTGGTATCAAATCAATCTTAAACGTTTCACTAACCAGTTTAATTTCTCGATTCCGACATATTTTATCTGCCGAAATTAATTTACCGTTTACTAATTCAAGTAAAAATTATTATTCATAGACGTCAATGGACCACTTAATTTAGCACAAAAATCTCTACTCATATAGCTTCAATCCGCACGCGAATCAAATAAAACATAAGCAGGTTTTTCATCGATAAGAAACGTACCCGCAACAAGCTCCAGGTCTTCCTGCGCTTCAACCGCATTAATGTTGAAGACTCTTCCTCGGCCTTTCCCATTATTATCCCCCTGATTTGGACATGCATTTTGTAATGGCCCTTCTTCCCACATCTGAAACAGGTAATGTCGGCATAACTTGTTCCGGCATTATTTGTTCCCTTAGCCATTGATCCGTAAATTTCGCACTTTGTCGCACCATGGCCCTTTCTTTTACACTTAGTACACACTGCCTTACAGAGCCCAGTCAGATGGTATCCTTCACACCTCTGACATGGTTTCTGCCTCTTGTTGTTATTGTTAGGATTGTTGTTGTTGCGGTTGTTATCGTTGTTGAAACGGTTGTTGTAGTTGTTGCTGGGGTGGTTGTTGTTGTTGCATTTGTTGTTGCGAAAATTGGTGCGATTGTAGTTGTGATTGTTGTGTTGATTGTTAAAATTGTGACCCTTCTCACTGGTTTCTTCTCACTTTCTCTTGATTTGTTTTGTGTTGGCTTCTTCGGCCGCCTGCTCTTTAACTCTTTCCTCAATCTGATTTATGAGTTTATGAGCCATTCGACTCGCCTTTTGTATGGAGGCGGGCTCGTGTGAACTTATATCTTCTTGGATCCTTTCTGGTAACCCTTTTATAAATGCGTCAATTTTCTCCTCTTCATCTTCGAACGCTCTTGAGCACAATAAACACAACTACGTGAATCATCGTTCGTATGTGGTAATGTCGAAACCTTGTGTTCGTAATCCTTTAAGCTCTACTTTGAGCTTATTGACCTCGTTTCTGGGACGATACTGCTCAGTCATCAGATGTTTGAATGCTGACCACGATAGTGCGTACGCAGCATCTTGTCCCACTTGCTCTAGATAGGTATTCCACCATGTTAACGCAGTACCTGTGAAGGTATGTGTAGCGCACTTTACTTTGTCTTCTTCAGTACACTTACTTATGGCAAACACCGATTCAACCTTTTCAATCCACCATTTCAATCCGATTGGACCCTCGGTTCCATCGAATTCTAAAGGTTTACAGGAAATGAATTCTTTGTAGGAGCATCCTACACGATTTCTTGTGACGTTATTTGTATTGCTAGATTCAGAGTTATTGTTGTTGTTTTGCATTGCAGCCTGTACCGCGGCTATGTTTGCTGCAAGGAAAACACGGAAGTCTTCCTCGCTCTTGTTCAAATTCTGACTAGTCGTCGGTGCCATTTCCTTCAAAAATAGCTCAAAAGAATTAAGTTAATCATATAGAATATTAAGAGTAGTCAATAGTATTTCGTAGCATAATATGAACTCATTTATAAAAGCTTTTTCTTCATATTAGCGTTTTATAGTTTTAATTCGGGTAGTACCTACCCGTTAAGTTCATACTTAGTAGCTAATATACAATTCAACTACTACAATTCTATATGAAAAACTGATTATAATAATATTTCGCGTTCAAACTTATATACAATATTTTACAAACTTACAATACCGCTATAATACATATAGTATGAAATATAGCACACAATAACTTTGATACAAAACAGTTGTGACAACAATCCTAGTTAATACGCAAGTCGTTCAGTAAAGGCAATAAAAACACGTAATTCATAAGTCCAGAAACAAGTCATGCATTCTGGTTTTACTAAGACTACTTCCCATCCTTGGTCTTGTGGAACATAACCGGTGTGGCCGTTAACAAGATAGCATGTTGTAACGTCGTCAAAGGGACGAGGGTTTCGTAATGTCCAACAGCCCCGTAATAATCCAAAAACCTTGTTTCTCACCCCAACTACTGAATCCGTCACTTGTGGGAAGGTTTTATTTAAAAGTTGTAATCCGATGTTCTTTTTCTCACTTTGGTGAGAAGCGAACATCACTAACCCGTAAGCATAACATGCTTATTTATGTTGCATGTTAGAAGCTCTTTCTAACTCACGACGTCCTACATTGGGATATGTTGAGTCAAAATAGGTTCTTAACCCGTAGCGTAAAATTGCATTTGGGTTCCCCGCATTTAACGCTTTAAAGAAAACACGGCGTAACTTACGGGTGTCCCCAATGTGATATACCCCATCTTTTAAATGAAAGCCTTTTATAAACTAAGGCATGCCTGGAACATTCATCAAATATTCTACACACTAATTTCGCCGTAAATAATTGTGCCGATGAATTCTGACCGACTTTAGACAAGATTTCATCAATCATGTCCCCAGGTAGGTCTTCTAAAATTTTTGGTTGTCTATCCTTAATGTCCATTGTGTTTTTATACTGTAAAACAGACGAGAATTAGATTCGTAAAGATAATAATACAAGCAATTTTCACATACAACAAGAAAAGTACAAGCACACTTATTTTACATATTTTACACCTCATGATTACAACTCTTGATTCTGACTCACTAGTTTCTTCCTCTTCGGACCTGTTTTGTTTTGCTAATTTTCTAGGGATATATGATGTTCCTCTAATACGAGCCGTTGTTTTCACAAATGGTTTAGAAAAACCTGGTGGCTTAGAGGTTCTCGGGTTATTGTTACAACTTAAGAAATACGGGTGTTGACGATACATATAAAGTTCATCGGGGGTGGAATAAGGTTTCTCTATTTTGATGCCATTTCCCTTATTATTTTCTTTTGCTTTTTCAAATTGGGTCGAGGTAATTTCTATAACATCATCGAAATCCTCATCGGGATCCGATTCATCGGAAAATTGGTAATCTTCCCAATATTTTTCTTCCTCGGCGGAAACACCATTGACCATTTTTAACTTTGGTCCATTAGTTGAGGGTTTTCTTTTATTTGTCTGTTTTTCAGTGGTTCCTAAAATTTTCCCCTCAGGAACCTCTTCTTCTGGTTCCTCTTCTTCCAGTTCCTCCTCTTCCGGTTCCTCCTCTTCCGGTTCCTCCTCTTCCAGTTCCTCTTCTTCCGGTTCCTCTTCGGGAATTTGTGAATCTTCCCAAACTATATTAGACTCTTCATTATTATTAGGTGAGTCGATGGAATTTGTACTAGATGTAGACATCTAACATACAATATCAAACACGTTAAGAGATTAATATATCACATAATATTTACATGTTAACAATATATAGTTTCCAACAAAAATGTTAAGCAATCGTTTTTCAAGTAAACACGGTCGAATTCCAGACTCACTAATGCATCCTAACAAACTCGGTTAGACACACTAATGCAAATTTCTAGTTCTCTAAGACCAACGCTCGAATACCAACTGAAATGTCCCATTCATATTGATTATAAACGTTACATATTCATTGATTTCATCGCGAGGTTTTGACCTCTATATGAGACGTTTTTCAAAGACTGCATTCATTTTTAAAATAACCATAACCTTTATTTTATTGATAAATGTTTAAAAAGCATTAGGTAGATTATCAAATAATGATAATCTAAAATATACCGTTTACACACGACCATTACATAATGGTTTACAATAAGAATATATTACATTAAAAATAAGTTTCTTGGATGCAGTTTTTACACAATATCATACAAGCTTGGACTCCAAATCTTGTCCTTATTTTAGTATGCAACAGTGGAAGCTCTTAATAATCACCTGAGAATAAACATGCTTAAAATATCAACAAAAATGTTGGTGAGTTATAGATTTAACCTATATATTATCAAATCATAATAATAGACCACAAGATTTCATTTTTATAACACATCTCATATCAGGCATTTCGCAAACTGCATAGAGATAAAAAATCATTCATATGTTGAACACCTAGTAACCGACATTAACTTAATGCATAGAATATCCCCAAACAGAACCTCTCGTCTGTATAATAATCTAGAAGTACTAAACCATCCATAACCTGAATGGGGGTTGTTAATCCCAATAGATCTATCTTTAGGATTCGCGTCAATTAGGGGTCATTTCCCTAATTCTTAGGTTACCAGACTTGAAGGGCGATATTCGGTTTAATAATCCAACCATAGAATGTAGTTTTACGTACTTGTGTCTATTTTGTAAAACATTTATAAAGCTGCATGTATTCTCATCCTAAAAAAAATATTAGATTGTAAAAGTGGGACTATAACTCACTTTTACAGATTTTTACTTTGCCGAAAGTAAGACTTGGCCACTGGTCGATTCACGAACCTATAACAAATATGTACATATATATCAAAGTATGATTTAAATATATTCACAACATTTTTTATTACGTTTTTATGAGTTAAGTTTGTTAAGTTAGCAGTCCTTGTTAGTAACCTACAACTAGTTGTCCACAGTTAGATGTGCTGAAATAAATCAATATATATTATCTTGAATCGCTCCATGACCTAGTGTATACAAGTCTCGGGCTAGATTACAACTTAAAGTATATATAATATTTTGGAATCAACCTCAACCCTAAATAGCTAACTCAAACATTACTGCATATAGAGTGTCTATGGTTGTTCCGAAATATATATATAGATGGATCGATATGATATGTCAAAACATTGCATACATGTCTATGGTATCCCAAGATTACATAATATCTATAAGACAATATAAATTAGTTAGGATATGTTTAGTCTAGATTTGTTACAAAATTTTCGTAGCTAAAACTAGCAAATTTATCCAATTTTGTTTTACCCGTCATTTCTTCGTTTCAAATCCATTTTGAGTGATTCAAGTTGCTATGGTTTTATAATGAACTGAAATTTATGAAACTAAACAGAAAAAGTATAAGTTTATAGTCAGAAATACAGGTTACAAGTCATTTTTTAAAGAGGTAGTCATTTCCGTCGAAAGAACGACATCTTGATGACCATTTTGAAAAACATACTTTCACTTTGAGTTTAACCATGATTTTTGGATATAGTTTCATGTTCATAAGAAAAATCATTTTCTCAGAAGAACAACTTTTAAATCAAAGTTTATCATAGTTTTTAATTATCAAGCCCAAAACAGCCCGCGGTGTTACTACGACGGCGTATGTCCGGTTTTACGGTGTTCTTCGTGTTTTCAGGTTTTAAATCATTAAGTTAGCATATCATATAGATATAGAAAATGTGTTTAGTTGATTTTAAAAGTCAATTTAGAAGGATTAACTTTATTTGCGAACAAGTTTAGAATTAACTAAACTATGTTCTAGTGATTACAAGTTTAAATCTTCGAATAAGATAGCTTTATATGTATGAATCGAAGGATGTTATGAATATCATTACTATCTTAAGTTTAGTAGGTAAACCTACTGGAAGTAACAAGAAATGATCTAGCTTCAAAAGATTCTTGGATGGCTTGAAGGTTCTTGAAGTAGAATCATGACACGAAAACAAGTTCAAGTAAGATTTCTGCTCGAATTAAGATTGTTATAGTTATAGAAATTGAATCAAAGTTTGAATATGAGTATTACTTTGAATTAGAGAGATAACCTACTATAAGTAAAAAAGGTTTCTTGATCTTGTATGATTACTTGGAATGGATTAGAAAGCTTGGAAGTAATCTTGCAAACTTGAAAGTGTTCTTGATTTTATGAAACTAGAACTTATAGAATATATGAAGAACACTTAGAACATGAAGATAGAACTTGAGAGAGATCAATTAGATGAATAAAATTGAAGAATGAAAGTGTTTGTAGGTGTTTTTGGTCGTTGGTATATGGATTAGATATAAAGGATGTGTAAGTTTGTTTTCATGTAAATAATTCATGAATGATTTATAATATTTTTTGTAATTTTGTGAGATATTTCATTCTACTTGCCAAATGATGGTTCCCACATGTTTAATGACTCACATGGGCTGCTAAGGAGCTGATCATTGAAGTGTATATACCAATAGTATATACATCTAGAAGCTGTGTATTGTACGAGTACGAATACAGGTGCATACGAGTACAATTGTTGATGAAAATGAATGAGGATGTAATTGTAAGAATTTTTGTTAAGTAGAAGTACTTTTATATGTGTCTTGAAGTCTTTCAAAAGTGTTCTAATACATCTAAATACACTACATGTATATACATTTTAACTGAGTCATTAAGTCATCATTAGTCGTTACATGTAAGTGTTGTTTTGAAACCTTTAAGTTAACGATCTTGTTAAATGTAATTAATTCATTGTTATTATACTTAAATGAGATGTTAAATTGTTATGTTAACATGATAACATGGTGTATGAATATATCTTAACATCATATATATGTTAAAATACTATTACAACGATAATCGTTACGTATATATATTGTTTCGAAATTCTTAAGTTAGTAGTCTTGTTTTACATATGTAGTTCATTGTTAATATACTTAATGATATATATGATTATCATTTTATCATGTTAAATATAATGTAACAATATCTTAATATGATACATATGTATTTAGTAAGACGTTGTTATAACGATAATCGTTATATATATCGTTTTGAGTTTCTTAACTTAGTAGTCTCATTTTTATGTATATAACTCATTGTTAATATACTTAGTGATATACTTACTTATCATAATATCATGTTAACTATATATATATATATATATATATATATATATATATATATATATATATATATATATATATATATATATATATATATATATATATATATATATATATATATATATATATATATATATATATCATATAGTTTTACAAGTTTTAACGTTCGTGAATCGCCGATCAACTTGGGTGGTCAATTGTCTACATGACACTCATTTCAAATAATCAAGTCTTAACAAGTTTGATTACTTAACATGTTGAAAACATTTAATCATGTAAATATCAATTTCATTTAATATATATAAACATGGAAAAGTTCGGGTCACTACACTTCTTACTTTAATGTTAACATTTTGAGTCCAGGAACTCATGCCCTGATAAAAGTCAATTCATTAGTTTTCACTACCTTGAAACAATTATTACACAATTATCCTCTGGAATTTTTAAAATCTTAAATCAATTTTTCTCAAACAAATAAACTCTTAAATACAAGTACCCCGTTTTCCAAAGATTTCTTACACGAGTCTTTATTTTCAACCTATCTCAGAATTTATAAAAATGATTTTTCACTTATGCAATTTATAAAATCTTATACATAAATTTAACTTTACGTACTTTGACTAGTACATATCAAATTATACTTTCGCTTCTACAAATTTCCACTTTGATTAAATCGGAATTACTTTACAAAATTTTACGTAACCCTAAGTTTTACTATGAACATCATTTGGTCGCCTCCTCTAAAATTACTTTCACTAATTATATAAACACTTTCGCATTTTTATCAATTTACCTTTGTATTGTTCAAATTATTTCAAGTAAAATAATACGTGTTGTACGTAACTCAAGTTTTATTAATAGCTCCGCTTCGTTTATATTGTTCTATCAAACGTCACAACTTTTCAAAAATTACTTTGGTTTATTATTAAAACTTTCGTATTGCTCTCCAATATGTTTGGATCACCTTTATTTTCTTTCCCCGTGCAAGAACGAAACATATCTCCCTACAAATATCATCTCTTCCTTGCTATGTTAGTCATTAAGAAGTTTCTACTTCCGGTATTTCACGGCTAAGCCACAACGATCTCGTAAATGTTAAATCTATGATCTTTCGAACAAGGAAGCAAAGGTTCCTTCGTGGTAGAAACAATATCTTATAAACAATGATTCACATTTATTTGAATCCGCGTTTAAACTCATAAGTAAATAATAGGCCGACTCGCCATTTGTGCGAAAACACTTTTCTTACTCTGAAGGAGTTACCTTAAACATTTATAAAGATACCCTAAACATTTCTCCCTTTTGGTTTGCAACTAGATGTTATTCTAGTCAAGTTTTAATCTATGATTCGACATGAAACTGAAATCATAAATCTTAAAGCTACATCCTAAAACTATTTCTAAAGACAAGTTCTCATGTATACTGAACGATATCTTTCACTCGTATTATCCTGAGGTCAATGAATCCTCAACTAATATCTCATTTGTCTATTAGACATCTCTTGGAAACTAAAGGTATTATGGTTACCTTTCGCAACTTGAAGCTGGTACTATCCCTAACAAACACCAGCCATACATCAAACTACGTAACTGAAATCTTTACGTACTCTACTCTATTTTATCTGCCCTACTATTGTGGCATGAACACTCAAGACTCTAATGAGCTCAACGACACATTTAATTCTGATATAGCATCAACTTTCCTTTTAAAGGTAAACTAGTCAAACGACACTCTTATTATTCCTTGGAAAATCTCCGCATTTAATGCACTTTGCAAACGACCTATTAAGGTTAAGTATCATGCGATCAAACATGTAAACAAAGCAATATACTTATTGTTAATACTCATTCGAATTCACGTAAGGGTCCCGATTGTACCAGGGAATGTGAAAATCAAACTCTATTGTTAAAATCCATTGGAATTCGCGTAGAGGCCCCGAATATACCTGGGAACGAAAAGACCAAATGATACAGAAATACTTCCATCTCTTCTCAACTGCTGATGCAAACGAGAGCTCTACCAAAAACTTCAGGACAAAGTTTCTAATAACGGGAAGGTACTATAACGACCCTCAATTTTCCATTCTATATTTTTCCAATATTAAATGCCCAACCAATATAATTAAACTTAACGATTAAACTTTAATCAATAATTACTAAGCGTTAAGAATTACAAAACATAATAATTAACTTTGTGTAATAAACGAAAAGTTAATAAAAGATAAAAATAATGAGCTAATAAACTTTCGTGAAAAAAATATAATACTCTAAAGCTTGTAGCCTTTAAACAATTTAATTAAAACCTTTAATGAGTCATTTAAGCTAATCTAAAGTACAAGGACTAAAACAAAAAAGTTCCAAACTCATTCCTTGAAAACCCTAGCCGATTTTATTTAAAAAAAGAGAGGGTAAAATGACCATGTTACCCCTCAAAATTTCGGCCAAGATCACCTCCTCCCTAAACCCTAACTTATTTCCTAAGAAAACCTAACTAAACCTTAATTCTAGATCCTTCCTAGCTCAAGTATAAAAGGAGGTGCAAGGGTTTAGGTTTTCTCATCTCATTCATCACACAAAACCCTAAATCTCTCTCCCTCCCTCTCTTGGAATTCGGTCAAGAAACACACCAACACCACCACCATCGAAATCTTCATTATCATCTTCAAGTGATCTTCAAGTTTGTTCATCGCGTTCTTCGTGTTCATCAAGATCTTTAAGTGTGTTCTTCGATATTCAAGTGTTTGATCTTCATCTTCAAAGTGTTCTTCATCTTTTCTTGTTAATCTTCATCATCATTCATCAAGGTAAAACCCTAGATCCAAACTTTTAAGTTTTATCTTTTCGATTCTTGTTATATTCATTCATACTAGATCATGTACATTCATATTGCTCATATATATATATATATATATATATATATATATATATATATATATATATATATATATATATATATATATATATATATGTATATATATATATAAATATATATATATATATATATATATGTATATGTATATATATATATATGTATATATATATATGTATATATATATATATATATATACATATACATATACATTCATATGCACGAATAAAAAAAAGAGAAAGAAGTAATTAGATCTTAAAACCCTAGAGATTTGCTAGAAGATATGTTAGTATTTAAAAAGGAAAAAAATATATACATACTATGTGACGATCGCTCCAAATCCATATGGACGAACACATCATTCATCGATTTCATTGCGAGGTATTTGACCTCTATATGATACGTTTTGTAAACATTGCATTCTTTTGAAAAGGCACACCATAAATGAATATTTAAATCAAAGATTTTCGACATCTGATGATTTCTACATATAGACAATCACCGTAAATAATAGTTTACAATAATACTTCCGTTGACAATCCAGTCAAAATAAGATACATGGTGATGATTTGGTGAATGCAACGTTTCCTTGAAAAATATGTCATGTAAGACTCCATGCACATAGCATGTCCAACATGTAAGCAAACAGCGGAAGACTTCTAGGAAACCTGAGAATAAACATACTAACAAGTGTCAACACAAAGGTTGGTGAGTTCATAGTTTTATTGTTTAGTATAATCTGTATGTAAAGGTAGATCACAAGATTTCAGTTGTTTCATCCAGAAACGTTTTCAAATTATTCTGCAAGATTGAGCACCCTGGTAACTAGGCTTTAACGTCTATCTATTAAGTACCCCTGTGTTTAACATGCAACCAACATGTACGATACACTCAAATAGTATACGTCTGTTTTATAGTTCAGGCTAGGGTTTCTATACCTGGAACAGACGGGGATGTCAAGCCCTATGGATCCATATATAACTACTCGCGCCCACCAGTTCTTATAACTGGCAGTTACTAGTTACCAAAGCTAAGGGATTTTTGGTTCAAACTCGGTGTAGAATTTAGTATGTACTTGTATCCATTGCGTTTAAAATAAAGTGCATGTATTCTCAGCCCAAAAATATAGATTGCAAAAGCAATTAAAAGGGGAGTAAATGAAACTCACCTTAGCAGCATATAAAGTTGTTCACCAAAATGTGACCGAAACTCGGATTACCAATTAATCGTAGATCTCAACCTAGAGAACATATGTTGGTCAATAAATGTCTATCAAGCTAGGTCAAATCATAGTGTATCATAATCCTAATGCTCGAGATCGACATACAAAAGTTGTCCAAAGTCGTTTCAAAAAGTCAATTTTGACAATAGTTCAACAAAACGAGACGTGCCTTATATAAGGATTCATTTACTCGGTTGGTAATATTTAAAAATTCACTTTATCAATCTCGTAAACAAGTTGTTTAAATCTTAATTGTAGATTCAAAAGCAATTTTAATTAACGTCAATCATAATTCAGTTGATAATATCGTTTAATCCGTTCATCGAAATTATTCGATATCTAAATGAAAAGTTATTGATTTTTTGCCAGATTTCCAAAAACATGTATATCATATACCTTTTACCAGTAATATATGTATTTAATTCGTGATTCATTATAAATTGTTTAATGACGAAATTTAGCATACAAGCATATATAAATATATATACTCGAGCACTAGACATGGATACACAATTAATATATAAAAGATAAGATATGAATGCTCACGTATCAATATTGTGATTCAATATTGCAGGAAAGTACATAGACGTAACAGAGATGATAAACACTAGGTTTGACTTGTGAGCAAAACCCTCGAACAATACCCATAATTTCCTTAGCTCTATCCCGCTCGAAAACTCATTTTGAAAGTGACACGCTCATGACCTCGTCGTAGTATTTTTTTGTATAATACTATTAATAATAATAAGATTTATAATAATAATAATAATAATAATAATAATAATAATAATATAAATAATTATAACTAACAGAGGGAGTAATATGTATTCGGATATGTGTGTGTGTTATAAGTGCAGGAACCAGCTCGATTTATAGATGTGGCCTGAAATCCTTATCCATGCGATCGCATGGATTATGTGAGGGGATGCCATGCGATCGCATGGATTATGTGAGGGGATGCCATGCGATCGCATGGCTCCCATTTCCAGCTCACAATCTTTTGTATTTTTATTTGTCGACATGTTTATTAATAATATATATAATTTAAATTAATTAATTATATATTATATTATATTCTCGTGTATAGGTAACTTGTAATTTTTGTTCCGATAATTCGTACGTCATCACTCGACTTATGTCCCGGTTCCGGTTTTTTGAATGTCCTTTCGTACATTTAGAAAACTTGCATTTTACGTTTCGTGACATGTACCTTTGTCAAAATATAGCCTTAAATTATCCATAAACTACACCACTCAAAGTATATCTTAAACTTTCGAGTGTTTTGTTCATCTACTTTAATAAATCATCGTCTCGTAGTATATACATATACATATATACATTTTCATTTTGAAATAGTGTTTTACTGTAGCAAAGTTACTGTAGCAAAGTTTTTTTACTGTAGCAAATAGTGATTTTCGAAAACACTGTAGCTTTTCGGGTACTGTAGTAATTCGAAAATACTGTAGCAAATTAGTGTTTTACTGGTTCATCTTAAACGTTTTAGTTAACTTATCTAAATATCAATCGAATCAATAATCGAATGTTACTAGCGTTTACTAAATAACTTGAAATCATATATATTCAAATAGATATATAAACCAATAAGTTTAATGCACAGTATCATTTTCATAATATTTTGTTACATTTTCAAGTTATAGTATATATATGTATCTATTTACATATAATTGTTCGCGAATCGTAGAAAACAATCGAAGGGTATTTGAATAGTTTAAAATTTTGAGATTCAACTTCATAGACTTTACTTATCATGTCGGAAACGTTAAAGATTAAGTTTAAATTTGGTCAGAAATTTCCGGGTCATCACAGTACCTCCCCGTTAAAGAAATTTCGTCCCGAAATTTGAATGAGGTCGTCATGGCTAACAATAAAATATTTTCATGACGTACATGAGTTGATAAATAGAGTTTTATTACCGTTGAATAATATGGATAAAACAATTCAATTACTCGAAGCGTATGAGAGAAGTTATCGTAATAAAGTGAAATGGAGAATAGAGATTCGTCTTATCTCTTGACGTAGTAACGATTGATTTCCTGAATTTAAGGAATAGAAAATATTCATAATTTAAATAAGATTTGATTCTTCAAAATTTAAGGAAATTAAGATTTCCTTTGATTAAATGCGTAATCTGCCTCGATTGCTATGTCTGATATTTTGCTATAAATTGACCTCTTCCTTTTCATTTATTTTCACCACTCCTATAATCTTCTTTCTTATTTCATACTTACAAAAGATTTGTGAAAATGCTTCATCTAGTTCTGATTCTTGATATTTTCTTGGCTATCATATCATTCATTCTTCTTTTTCATCTGCCACCAGAGGAGGTTATTTTCTTCTACTATTACCTTGGAGTTATATTGTTTTTCATTCTCTCGTGTCTTTATATTGCTATACGCATTGATATACACGGTTTGTAATTTCGGGGTTATTTTCGGGCTTTATATTTTCCATTATATTTCGGAGCTTCATGCTTTCATTTTCTCTTCTCGACTTTAAGTCAAGCGAATAATGGTCCAGAATTCATAGGTATAAATTTCGGAATGAACATAATTAATGTTCTAAGAAAGAAACGGTAATGGCACAATCTGACTTGTCAAATTACCAGAATACCTCGAAAAAGACCGAATCATCAAGAAAAATATTTTCTTGATATGTTTAGAGGTTAAATAGAATGAAAGAGTTATGTAACATGGTTCATGATGAGGGTATGATCTGTGAACCTTTATCACGTTCCATTAGAAACTCAGCATGACTTACTGTAATATAATCATGTTGATCAAGTGTCATTATATTATACTAATTCATGCTTCGGTTCCCAACACTACTTCAAAACATTCATATTTTAAACTTGAAGGTTTCAGAATTTAGAAACTAAAATAGTTTCTTTTATGATGTAATACAGATAGCGCAAAGAGATGAATGATTTCAGATAAGAATGGTTATGAAGATATCTCCAGAAATATCGAGGATATTTATAATGAAAGATACGATGATATCTTAGAATTTCTAATATCAGAGGATGATGCGGAAATCTGTCTGTGAAGGTTTAGAATAAGAAGTAAGGTTCTTACTAATGGTTTCAGCAGACACTGAATCATTTGGATTGTTTGAAGGTAGATTTTGTCCTTGTGATTTTTCTACAGCTTCCTTCATACTTTGCTCAACCCGTTTTTCAGTACCAAATTTTTCTCTTTTTCTGTGCTTTTCCAACACACTACTCTTTATCATCCAACCTTCGACTGTTAAAGTCGTTTACAGTTTTTGCTGCTTCATCAGCATTTTTCCAAAATTCGGAGGACTAGTTTCACAGTTTGGGGTGTTTTTCAGAAACTTCACATTCGAAGTAAGTAAGTCTAGGAGATAGACATTATATGTATATATATATATATATATATATATATATATATATATATATATATATATATATATATATATATATATATAATTGTTGGCGTAGAATTGTTGCGAGATTCAAAATACTGATTGCTAATTCTCGGTAGTTGGTATGGCAATTATTGATAGAAGATGTAGATGAGTACATGATAGGGTTCTAATGAGTATAATGATTTTTCGGAAGGTCAAGGATCAATGAAGTTGTTGGTAAATTTACTGCTAATGTGGCGGAACATAAAAGGTTCCCCAGTAACAAAAACGTATATACCAAAGTTTCAAGTCTGAAAGGTTATCGTTGACAGGTTGAATGGTTGATAATACTGGATACTTTGAAAAGGAATTGCAAGATTATTTTTGGTAAAAACAATGCTAATGGATCTTGCACAGATTTAAAGTCAAAGTATAGCTTTGAAAGATGTAGAGATCTAAGAATGATGTCACCGGTTCAAAGTTATGACTTGGATTCTGATCTGTCAATATCAGAATATGTAATTGAATTTGTAAGAAAACGATTGTATATCGTTGTGAGCATTGTTAATAATTTTTGAATCAAAGTTGAAGAATGTACAGTGTAACATATTAATTGCGAACTTATATATTTCCCTGGTATTACCTACCCGTTAAAGATTTCACAATTAATACTTTGTACAAAAGAATTTTTATTACCGTCTTTATGAAAATATATGTATGTATATTTTCTTCAGATGTAACACAGATTTAATGAGTTAATATCATATTAAGCTCATTTAATTTTCGGCTTGACTTAGAAATGATTAATCTCTAAAACTTTAAAGATTACATAATCTTTGCGGAGTATTTCGCTAATGTAATCGATACTTCATTATTTATTCTTATTGATATTCCTCGGTGAAGGATGTTAGTGCTCGTGGAATTTTTGTGAACCTTACAAGGCACAGATGATGTTTTCTGGAAAGTTTCGAGTATATCGAAATTGAAAATGTAAAATCAATTATGTAATTGAATATTACACCTGGTTTATTATGAAATGAAATTCATTGAGTTGAAACAGAGATTGTAGTTAATGATGGTTAAGTTGTTAATGAATGATGTACATCATAGCATATTAGTAATATGAATTAACCGAGTAGTATTTACCCTTTTTCAATTCATAGATAATAGCTTAGTACGAAAAGATTTATGATGGTTTTAAAATTTATAAATATAAGATATACATATAAATTCTTTAGAGGAATTGAGTTATTACTTCATAACTCATTGATACAATATACTCGTTGTTGACTCGTAATGATGTCCACGGTGCTTTCTTGAACTGGCGGAGCTTGTGATGTTATAGGCGATGTTGACAGCACTGACTGTGCTGGTGAGGCTAAGGGTACTGTTGATGCTGTTGGTAAAACAAGTCTAGCTTGTAAATCGTGCACCATTCCGGTCAGGGTTTCTACTTTTCCTTCTATCATTTCGGTCCACTTATCTGATTTATGGCTGGAATAGATTATCTCTAAGACTTTAGAGATTACATATTCGCCGCAGAATATTTCTCCAATGAAGTTATGAATCAATACTTCATCGGTTATTGTTGTTGGTACTCCTTGGTATCTATGGTGCGTATGACGTTGATGTTCAAGGTAGATATTGTGATGTTGATGCTTGCGGTGCGGATGTTGTTGGTGGTGGTTGTGAAGACCCGTCCTAATCCATCCGGACAAAGTCTACATCGATTACAAATGATTCACAATAGTTGGTTACATCGCGAGGTACTTGACCTCTATATGATACATTTTTCAAACATTGCATTCGTTTTGAAAAGACAAACTTCCTTACATCGAAAATTGATGATATTCATACCATTTCATAATATATCTAATTATAATTATCTTAATAATAATCTTGATGAACTTGACGACTCGAATGCAACGTCTTTTGAAATATGTCATGAATGACTCCAAGTAATATCTTTAAAGTGAGCAAATACACAGCGGAAGATTTCTTTCATACCTGAGAATAAACATGCTTTCAAGTGTCAACCAAAAGGTTGGTGAGTTCATTAGTTTAACATAAATAATCATTTCATAATTTTAATAGACCACAAGATTTCATATTTCCATTTCTCATAAACATACGTCCCATGCATAGAGAAAAAATATCATTCATATGGATTGAACACCTGGTAACCGACATTCACAATATGCATATAAGAATATCCCCATCATTCCGGGATCCTCCTTCGGACATGATATAAATTTCGAAGTACTAAAGCATCCGGTACTTTGGATGGGGCTTGTTGGGCCCGATAGATCTATCTTTAGAGTTCGCGTCAATTAGGGTGTCTGTTCCCTAATTCTTAGATTACCAGACTTAATAAAAAGGGGCATATTCGATTTCGATAATTCAACCATATAATGTAGTTTTGATTTACTCGTGTCTATTTCGTAAAACAGTTATAAAAGCAGCGCATGTATTCTCAGTCCCAAAAATGTAAAGAGAAAAAGGGAATCAAATAAACTCACCTAATGTATTTTGTAGTAAAAATACATATAACTATTTTGAACAACTGAACAATGCAGGGTTGGCCTCGGATTCACGAACCTATATCATTTGTATATTCATTAATACGTATAATCGTAATCGAGTAAATACAAATATAATTGTTGATAGAGTTAAGATAAATATATTTTTATTTGAGAATTACATGTTTGTAATTAATAATTATGATAATAATAATATTAGTAATAATATTGATACTTTACAATAATGATAAGTTTTCTAATAATTATAATAATAGTAAAAAGAATACCTTTAATACTAATAATAATAATAATAATAATAATAATAATAATAATAATAATAATAATAATAATAATAATAATAATAATAATAATAATAATAATAATAATAATAATAATAATAATAATAATAATAATAATAATAATAATAATAATAATAATAATAAAAATAAAAGGAGACTACCTTCAAAATAAGCTTAACCAAAAATAAATGCAATTGCTTAGGCTTGAACCCACAACCTCTTGCTTAACCCCAACACACTTACCCATTAGACCATCTTTGTGTTTCTGAAACAATAATCGATCCGTCTTTATTTATCCCATAAACTCTGGCCCAACAGAAAATGCAAGGACTTGGCTCAAGTCCACAATAAGATTCATTGTCCAACTATTAAACCGATTTGTGTAGCCCAAATACTAAAAGAGTTTATTCAAAGCCTGGTTATAGATGAAGCCCAACATAAAAACATGGGGTGTCGGTTTAAAAAAAATAAAGGGTTCGGTTGAAGAAAAAAAAAATATAAAACGAGATAGGGTTTGAGAAATTGGGGCAGCCATCGAAGAACATATCATCATACAGTATCATTGATTCATCATCATCATCGTTCATAGCCATCATCGGTCTTATCTGATTTCGTTAATCGGCATTCCCCTATTTATCAGACATGTAATCGATTAAACAATTGTTTCAGGTAAGTTTTCGATTCAATAATTATCCTCTTAATTTCATTAATCCTTTTATGATTTTCTGTATAATTATTTGGTTTGAACACTAGCAGAAATTTATAATGTTCTTGGTGACTTGATAATGATAATCGAAAAAGAATTTGAGATTGTAAACGGCGTAACAGATGTTAAGATCTATTCAATTCTTAAAGGTCATAATATGGATGCTAATGAAGCTGTTAAACATCTGTTATCTCAAGTTTTATAAAAAAAAAATTAATTTGATTGTCCGTTTTATTTTATTGATTATAATAGTGATAGATTGCTATATAAAAGTGATTGTTTTGTACTCACCAGTGTATATATATACATATATATAGAATTGATGAAGATGATGGTTGCGGGTCAGGTGATTTATGGTGATTGTACAGAAAACACAACAGCCAGCAGACGCAGGTAAACAAGTAGCCAAATGTGTTAGGTTTGAGATTTTGTTGTAGTGATGTTGATGGTAGATTAGGGTCGTTTTCATTCATATAGAAACAGGAACAAAAGCTGTAAATTGCGTGTGTAGTTTGTTGAAGAAACAACTTAGAATGAAGTGGTGATGGATTTGGGGGTTCTTGTTTATCTTTGGTTCAAACATATGAAACAGCAGCAGCAGCAGCAGTCTGGTTAGTTTTTCGATCAGATTGAAAAGAATCAGTGGAATGTGAAGCGGTGATGGTGGTCTTTGGGTTTGTTTATTCTCGATGAGAAAAGTAGCAGTTCTAACAACATCAAAGCATTCAAGGTTAATTGATAGAGATTGTCTTAGGTGCTAGAGTTGTTGCTTAAAAACTATAAAGACAGAGTTATCTAACTGGGTTTTGTTTGTTTCCAATTTTTAATTCAACAAAAATATATGTGGTATTATAGTACATAATGTAACAGTTTAATTAAATCACAAATTTGTTTTGTAGTTCATGTTGATCGACAGAATCAAGTGGGAGCAGGAGGAAAAGATACTTTTATCAAAGTCGATAGAGATTGATAACAGAATACATATTATTTGGATTTTTATATGTATTTAATCGTATTTATGTGTATATATATACACTGTATATGTATTTATATTTGTGTATTTGTATTTCGTATAAATATATGTTGTACTTATTCATATAACTGTATCTATATCTTTATATATCGATTATATACATATATTTGTATTTGTATTGTATCTATATAAAGAAACATAATAATATTATTAATTATATAAACATTAATATTTAATATTAATTTTATTAATAATGAAGTAACTATTAATAATAAAAATAATAAAATTAATAATGATTATAGTATCATTAATATTAATAACAATACTTTATAAATCAAATCTCATACGTTTATATATACATATATATATATATATTAAAAGTAATAATAATATTAATAATATCATGACATAATGCTAATAATATATCTTTTATATTTTAACTTATACTTAGTTTAATTATTAATATTATTTGTTAACATCTATTGAATATTTAATACTTATATATTTTATATATATATTACAATATACATACAACATTATTTATGTATAGATTCATATATATATATATATATATATATATATATATATATATATATATAGATAGATATTTATTTTTTTAATAATTACATCCTTATTTTATATACTACTTTATATATTCAACTCAACTGATTAGATTGTATTTTATTTTACATATTTAATTTAAATTATGTTTCATTACTTCTAATTATTATACATTCTTACATTTACATATATATACATATTAATTTACAACCAATTGTTCGTGAATCGTTGGAAGTAGTCAAAGGTCAAATGGTATCATGAAATAGTTCCAAAATTTTCGAGACTCAATAATACAGACTTTGCTTATCGTATCGTTTTCATATAAAATTAAGTTTAAATTTGGTCGGAAATTCCCGGGTCGTCACAGTACCTACCCGTTAAAGAAATTTCGTCCCGAAATTTGAGTGAGGTCGTCATAGCTAACAATAAATATGTTTTCATGATGAATATGAGTTGATAACTTGAGTTTTATCATCATTGAGTAATATGGATAAAAATAATTCGATTATTTGAATAGTGCGAATGAAGCTATTCACAAAAGGATGAAATGAGAAACAAAGATTTGTTTTTAACTTTTGACGTAGTCAGGTTTGAATTTAGAAAAATTAGGCGCGTCTTAACTTTTGACATTGCCTTGGTTGAATTCCGGAATTTAAGGGATTTAAAGAAAATCTTGAAGATCTATAAAATCTGATTCTTCGGGATTTATGGAAATTAAGATCTCTTTAATTAAATACGGTGATCTGCCCCGATTACTACGTCTGATATTTCCAGTATAAATTAAGCTCTTCCTTTCCATTATTCTCACCATTCTTATACTTTCTTTCTTAGTTCATACATCCAAAAGATTCTGAAATGATTAATCCAGTTCTGATCCTTGTCCTCATCCTTACTATCACAACAATCATTCTCCTTTTCCAACTTCCACCAGAGGAATCTGCTTTCTTCTACTTCGTCCTCGGGATTATAATGTTTTTAATTCTCCCGTGTCTTTATGTTGCGATAAACATTGATATACACGGTTTGTAATTTATGTGTTGTTATCGGACTTTATATTCTCCCTTATATTTCAAAGCTCTATGCTTTTGTTTTCTCTTCCCGACTTCAAGTCAAGCGAATAATGGTCCAGAATTTATAGATATAGAGTTTCGAATGATTATAATGTTCTAAGCATGAAGGAACGTGATAGCACGATTTGATTTTCAAATTTATCAACATCACAGAAGATAGAACCATCAAGAATACATTTTCTTGATTTGTTCAGGAGTTAAGTAGAATGAAAGAGTTATGTAACATGACACATGATGACGTTATGATCTGTGAATCATCATGTCTATTAGAAACTCAGCATGACTTATTGTAATATAATCACGTTGATTAATTGTCATTATATTATAATAACTCATGCATCAGTTCCCAACATTACTTCAATAGCTTTCATATGTTAAGCTCGAAAGTTTACAGAATATAGCAACTAACAGTTTCTATATGATGTAACACTGATAGTACGAAGAGATTAATGATTTCAGATAAGAATAGTTATAAAAATATCTTCAGAAATATGGAGGATATTTATAACGAAAAATACGATGATATCTTGGAATTTCTAATATCGATGGATGATGAAGAAGATTTATCCGTAAGGGTTTAGATTCGGAAGCAAGGTATTTGCTAAAGACTTCATCAGAAATAGAATCATTTGGATTCTTTGAAGTCAAACTTATTCTTTGTGATTTGTCCACGGCTTCCTTCATAGTTTCGCATAATCCGCTTTTCAGTACTAAATTTCTATTGAATGTTTTCAATATAATGATACACAGGAAGCACGAAGAGGTATATAATTTCGGACGAGAATATTTATAAAAATATCCTCAGAAATATCGAAGATATTGATGATGATATTTTGGAATTTCTAAGTTCGATGGTTGATGGAGAAAGATCTTCCGCAAGATTTTAACATGACTTCGGAGCAAGATATTCTCTAAAGATTTCAACGGATCCAGAATTACCTGAATCCTTTGAATATAGGATTTGGTCCTTGTATTTGTCCTTGGTCTCCTTCATGGGTAACTCAATCTATTTTTCAATACCCAATTTTCTATCGAGCGTTCCTAACACTCCTTTCTTTATCATCAAACTTTTGTCCGTTTAGACCATCTACCATTTTTCTGTTTCCTCTGCATTTAATGCTATGATATCTGAATCATCGGTTATTAATCCGAGGTGGTTTCAGGAGAATTGTGTTTTTAGATGATTAAACGCTGATGGTAATATGATGGAATATGAAAGGTTACCTGGTAACAATAAAAGAGCACGCGTATATATAAACGTTATAATAAGGTTGTTTCGTACGAAAAGTCGAAGTTGACTTGCTGGAGCTGTGACAAAATTGGATAATTTTGAAAAGGGATCACAAAGTTGTTTTTGTTAATAAATGCCAAAGGATCTGACGCGGCTACGTGTTGAACTTTTACTCAGTTGCCGAGAGTTTCTCAGGTGCATAACTATATGCATAAACCTTTCCTTCCGTAGATGAAGTGCAGTTGATTCATCCTATCGATTGAGGTGTTTTCAAGAATCATGAAAGGTTTGAACACAGATTGTAATCGTCAAGATACAAATGAGGTTTAAGATGAAATCAAGTGGCAAACTTGAAAATTTATTTAGTTTCATATGTTATAATCAATATTTTAATTCATTTTAATTGTCCAATATTGGTAGTCCACAGTAGGTAGTCCATAATTAGAAATTCAATAATTTATGTATAGTTTAGTATATAATATTCGAATTAATTAATACGTGTCGCGACCCGTATACGTCTCAGACTCGATCACAACTCAAACTATATATATTATTGTAGAATCAATCTCAACACTGTATAGAGAACTCGATCATTACTACATATAGAGTGCCTATGGTGATTCCATATAATATATATAGATGCGTCGATATGATATGTCAAAACCTTGTATACGTGTCCCGATATTTAAAGTGCGTAAAATAAATGACAATAAATAAAATGCGTAAAGTAAATAACAGAAATTAAATGACGATAAATAAAATTGCGAGAATGTAAATTGCGATAATTAAATTGTGATAAATAAAGTGTAATTAGTTAGCTGGGAACAATTAGCTAGGATTTTGTTAGCGTGAATTCTTAATAAAATTTCTCATAATTAATTTGTTGGTTTCTAACAAATTTTATTTTGTCCAATATTTTCTTCATTATGCCACTTGTCGGATTCTGATAGGTCAAAATCCAAATGTGAAATTGAATGAAAATGGTTATTCTGTGATGAACGGATTCGTATAGCTGTAGTTGCAAGTAGGATAGTAAATGATTGTTGACTCAGATTCGAAGAATGTACAGTGTAACTTATTAATGCGAAATCTAAATCTTCCTCGGGTATTACCTACCCGTTAAAATATTTTCACCATTAATAGTTTGTACAATTAAAATTTTAATTACAATCTTTATGAAAACATATATACATATATATTTTCTTCAGACGTAATCATGGATTTAATGAGTTAATATGATATTAAACTCATTTGCTTTTCGGTTGGAACTAGAATAAATAATCTCTAAAACTTTAGAGATTACATATTTGCCATGTCGAACGAAGATAAATGAGATTGAACGATACGTAGAACGAAGATCATACTCAAAGTACGGATGATGATATTGAAGCATGGATTGTTGATGGTATTGGTGCTGTTATTGATTGTACTGTTGGTGCCGGTGATGTTGCTGAAGCTGGTACACTTTGCACCATATTTTCCGAATTGATTATTCAAGCGCGAAGTTCGTTGACTTATTATTCCAGGATGATTGTCGGTCGGAACGAGTGGATGAATAAGGTTCAGAATTGTGGATAGAATATAATCTTGTCGAGTTACCCTAGATATGAGACTGAAAATGGTGTCTCGAACAGGTTCGCCGGTAAACGCTTCAGGTTCATTGTCAAGAGGTGAATTGGGGTGGTGGAAGGGATTTCCTTCTGCGCGTTTCCATTAATTAAGTCGACTATGAACCCATCAGATGAATTGATAATGACTGATTGGTTGATTCATGCCGATGACGCTGTTTTCGAAGTTTATGGGAACATCTATGTCGGAATAGCTGTCGTAATAACTATCGGAAAAGCTATCGGAATCTGAGGGACTCGAACTGGTTGCAGGATTCATCTCGTACGATCAGATGAAGGATTTTCGATAAGAAGTAAATTATAGGATGTAGATTAGTACCCTGCAATACATAGTTTACATATGCATATATAATACTAAAATCCCATAAATTACGGAGGAATCTACGGAAGTTGTCAGCCAAAGTCTACAGTAACAGATATGCTAAAATATGAATTAGCAGATACGCTAAGGTATGAGTTTTGTCTATACACTATTTATGCAATCAATGCAGTAAGATGTGTCTAGACTAAGAATGATAAGCAGGTAATTTCCTAAGGAGGATAAGCAGATGATTTCTGACTAGAAATGATAAACAAAACTTTTGACATGCAGACACGGTCGAAGTCCAGACTCACTAATGCATCCTAACGGCTATCAGTTAGACTCACTAATGCAAGACCTGGTTCGCTAAGACCTCTGCTCTGATACCAACTGTGAAGACCCGTCCTAATCCATCCGGACAAAGTCCACATCGATTACAAACGATTCACAATAGTTGGTTACATCGCGAGGTACTTGACCTCTATATGATACATTTTTCAAACATTGCATTCGTTTTGAAAAGACAAACTTCCTTACATCGAAAATTGACGATATTCATACCATTTCATAATATATCTAATTATAATTATCTTAATAATAATCTTGATGAACTTGACGACTCGAATGCAACGTCTTTTGAAATATGTCATGAATGACTCCAAGTAATATCTTTAAAGTGAGCAAATACACAGCGGAAGATTTCTTTCATACCTGAGAATAAACATGCTTTCAAGTGTCAACCAAAAGGTTGGTGAGTTCATTAGTTTAACATAAATAATCATTTCATAATTTTAATAGACCACAAGATTTCATATTTCCATTTCTCATAAACATACGTCCCATGCATAGAGAAAAAATATCATTCATATGGATTGAACACCTGGTAACCGACATTCACAATATGCATATAAGAATATCCCCATCATTCCGGGATCCTCCTTCGGACATGATATAAATTTCGAAGTACTAAAGCATCCGGTACTTTGGATGGGGCTTGTTGGGCCTGATAGATCTATCTTTAGAGTTCGCGTCAATTAGGGTGTTTGTTCCCTAATTCTTAGATTACCAGACTTAATAAAAAGGGGCATATTCGATTTCGATAATTCAACCATATAATGTAGTTTTGATTTACTCGTGTCTATTTCGTAAAACAGTTATAAAAGCAGCGCATGTATTCTCAGTCCCAAAAATGTAAAGAGAAAAAGGGAATCAAATAAACTCACCTAATGTATTTTGTAGTAAAAATACATATAACTATTTTGAACAACTGAACAATGCAGGGTTGGCCTCGGATTCACGAACCTATATCATTTGTATATTCATTAATACGTATAATCGTAATCGAGTAAATACAAATATAATTGTTGATAGAGTTAAGATAAATATATTTTTATTTGAGAATTACATGTTTGTAATTAATAATTATGATAATAATAATATTAGTAATAATATTGATACTTTACAATAATGATAAGTTTTCTAATAATTATAATAATAGTAAAAAGAATACCTTTAATACTAATAATAATAATAATAATAATAATAATAATAATAATAATAATAATAATAATAATAATAATAATAATAATAATAATAATAATAATAATAATAATAATAATAATAAAAGGAGACTACCTTCAAAATAAGCTTAACCAAAAATAAATGCAATTGCTTAGGCTTGAACCCACAACCTCTTGCTTAACCCCAACACACTTACCCATTAGACCATCTTTGTGTTTCTGAAACAATAATCGATCCGTCTTTATTTATCCCATAAACTCCGGCCCAACAGAAAATGCAAGGACTTGGCTCAAGTCCACAATAAGATTCATTGTCCAACTATTAAACCGATTTGTGTAGCCCAAATACTAAAAGAGTTTATTCAAAGCCTGGTTATAGATGAAGCCCAACATAAAAACATGGGGTGTCAATTTAAAAAAAAATAAAGGGTTCGGTTGAAGAAAAAAAAATATAAAACGAGATAGGGTTTAAGAAATTGGGGCAGCCATCGAAGAACATATCATCATACAGTATCATTGATTCATCATCATCATCGTTCATAGCCATCATCGGTCTTATCTGATTTCGTTAATCAGCATTCCCCTATTTATCAGACATGTAATCGATTAAACAATTGTTTCAGGTAAGTTTTCGATTCAATAATTATCCTCTTAATTTCATTAATCCTTTTATGATTTTCTGTATAATTATTTGGTTTGAACACTAGCAGAAATTTATAATGTTCTTGGTGACTTGATAATGATAATCGAAAAAGAATTTGAGATTGTAAACGGCGTAACAGATGTTAAGATCTATTCAATTCTTAAAGGTCATAATATGGATGCTAATGAAGATGTTAAACATCTGTTATCTCAAGTTTTATAAAAAAAAAAATTAATTTGATTGTCCGTTTTATTTTATTGATTATAATAGTGATAGATTGCTATATAAAAGTGATTGTTTTGTACTCACCAGTGTATATATATACATATATATAGAATTGATGAAGATGATGGTTGCAGGTCAGGTGATTTATGGTGATTGTACAGAAAACACAACAGCCAGCAGACGCAGGTAAACAAGTAGCCAAATGTGTTAGGTTTGAGATTTTGTTGTAGTGATGTTGATGGTGGATTAGGGTCGTTTTCATTCATATAGAAACAGAAACAAAAGCTGTAAATTGCGTGTGTAGTTTGTTGAAGAAACAACTTAGAATGAAGTGGTGATGGATTTGGGGGTTCTTGTTTATCTTTGGTTCAAACATATGAAACAGCAGCAGCAGCAGTCTGGTTAGTTTTTCAATCGGATTGAAAAGAATCAGTGGAATGTGAAGCGGTGATGGTGGTCTTTGGGTTTGTTTATTCTCGATGAGAAAAGTAGCAGTTCTAACAACATCAAAGCATTCAAGGTTAATTGATAGAGATTGTCTTAGGTGCTAGAGTTGTTGCTTAAAAACTATAAAGACAGAGTTATCTAACTGGGTTTTGTTTGTTTCCAATTTTTAATTCAACAAAAATATATGTGGTATTATAGTACATAATGTAACAGTTTAATTAAATCACAAATTTGTTTTGTAGTTCATGTTGATCGACAGAATCAAGTGGGAGCAGGAGGAAAAGATACTTTTATCAAAGTCGATAGAGATTGATAACAGAATACATATTATTTGGATTTTTATATGTATTTAACCGTATTTATGTGTATATATATACACTGTATATGTATTTATATTTGTGTATTTGTATTTCGTATAAATATATGTTGTACTTATTCATATAACTGTATCTATATCTTTATATATTGATTATATACATATATTTGTATTTGTATTGTATCTATATAAAGAAACATAATAATATTAATTATATAAACATTAATATTTAATATTAATTTTATTAATAATGAAGTAACTATTAATAATAAAAATAATAAAATTAATAATGATTATAGTATCATTAATATTAATAACAATACTTTATAAATCAAATCTCATACGTTTATATATACATATATATATATATATATATATATATATATATATATATATATATATATATATATATATATATATATATATATATATATATATATATTAAAAGTAATAATAATATTAATAATATCATGAAATAATGCTAATAATATATCTTTTATATTTTAACTTATACTTAGTTTAATTATTAATATTATTTGTTAACATCTATTGAATATTTAATACTTATATATTTTATATATATATTACAATATACATACAACATTATTTATGTATAGATTCATATATATATATATATATATATATATATATATATATATATATATATATATATATATATATTTATTTATTTATTTATTTATTTTTTTAATAATTACATCCTTATTTTATATACTACTTTATATATTCAACTCAACTGATTAGATTGTATTTTATTTTACATATTTAATTTAAATTATGTTTCATTACTTCTAATTATTATACATTCTTACATTTACATATATATACATATTAATTTACAACCAATTGTTCGTGAATCGTTGGAAGTAGTCAAAGGTCAAATGGTATCATGAAATAGTTCCAAAATTTTCGAGACTCAATAATACAGACTTTGCTTATCGTATCGTTTTCATATAAAATTAAGTTTAAATTTGGTCGGAAATTCCCGGGTCGTCACAGTGGTAATGGGACTGTTGGTGTTGTTGTCGGTGGTACTGTTGATGCCGATGATTCTGCTGGTGCTTGTAACCTTTGCACCATATTCTCCAAAGCCACTACCCGAGCATGAAGCTCGTTGACTTCTTCTACTACACAGGGATGATTGGCGGTTCGGACGAGCGAATGAATAAGATCCAGAATTTGAGAGAGTATATGATCATGACGAGATATTCTGGAGATGAGAGAAAAAATGGTATTACGAACAGGTTCGCCGGTAAGTGCTTCAGGTTCTTCGCCAAGAGGGCAATGTGGAGGATGGAAGAGATCGCCTTATTCTTGTCTCCAATGATTAAGTAAGCTACGAACCCATCCCCAATTCATCCAGAATAGGTGATGGCTGATTGGTTGATCCATTCCGGTTACACTGTCTTCGGAATTCAGGTGAATATCCATATCGGAATAGCTGTCGGAGTTTAAGGAATTTGAACTAGATACGGGATCCATCTTATATAATTAGGGAGATGATTTTTGATATGAATTAGATTATAGAATTTAGTTTGGTATTCTTCAATACATAATTTACATATGTATATATAATACCAAATTCCATAAATCAATGAGGAATTTTCGGAAGATGTCAGAAAAAGTTTACAGTAACAGATACGCTAAGATATGAATTAGCAGATACGCTATGATACGAATTTTGTCTATACACTATTCATGCAATCAATGCATTAAAATGTGTCTAGACTAGGAATGATAAGCAGGTAATTTCCGACAAGAAATGATAAGCAAAACTTTTGACATGCAGACACGGTCGAAGTCCAGACTTACTAATGCATTCTAACAACTATCAGTTAGACACACTCATGCAAGACCTGGTTCGCTAGGACCAACGCTCTGATACCAACTGTGACGATCGCTCCAAATCCATATGGACGCATACGTCATTCATCGATTTCATTGCGAGGTATTTGACCTCTATATGATACATTTTGTAAACATTGCATTCTTTTGAAAAGGCACACCATAAATGAATATTTAAATCAAAGGTTTTCGACATCTGCTGATTTCTACATATAGACAATCACCGTAAATAATAGTTTACAATAATACTTCCGTTAACCATGCAGTCAAAATAAGATACATGGTGATGATTTGGTGAATGCAACGTTTCCTTGAAAAATATGTCATGTAAGACTCCATGAACATAGCTTATCTAACATGTAAGCAAACAGCGGAAGACTTCTAGGAAACCTGAGAATAAACATACTAACAAGTGTCAACACAATGGTTAGTGAGTTCATAGTTTTATTGTTTAGTATAATCTGTATGTAAAGGTGGATCACAAGATTTCAGTTGTTTCATCCAGAAACGTTTATCAAATTATTCTGCAAGATTGAGCACCCTGGTAACTAGGCTTTAACGTCTATCTAATAAGTACCCCTGTGTTTAACATGCAACCAACATGTACGATACACTCAAATAGTATACATCTGTTTTATAGTTCAGGCTAGGGTTTCTATACCTGGAACAGACGGGGATGTCAAGCCCTATGGATTTATATATAACTACTCGTGCCCACCAGTTCTTATAACTGGCAGTTACTAGTTACCAAAGCTAAGGGATTTTCGGTTCAAACTCGGTGTAAAATTTAGTATGTACTTGTATCCATTGCGTTTAAAATAAAGTGCATGTATTCTCAGCCCAAAAATATAGATTGCAAAAGCAATTAAAAAGGGAGCAAATGAAACTCACCTTAGCAGCATATAAAGTTGTTCACCAAAATGTGACCGAAACTCGGATTACCAATTAATCGTAGATCTCAACCTAGAGAACATATGTTGGTCAATAAATGTCTATCAAGCTAGGTCAAGTCATAGTGTATCATAATCCTAATGCTCGAGATCGACATACAAAAGTTGTCCAAAGTTGTTTCAAAAAGTCAATTTTGACAATAGTTCAACAAAACGAGACGTGCCTTATATAAGGATTCATTTACTCGGTTGGTAATATTTAAAAATTCACTTTATCAATCTCGTAAACAAGTTGTTTAAATCTTAATTGCATATTCAAAAGCAATTTCAATTAACGTCAATCATAATTCAGTTGATAATATCTTTTAATCCGTTCATCGAAATTATTCGATATCTAAATGAAAAGTTATTGATTTTTCGCCAGCTTTCCAAAAACATGTATATCATATACCTTTTACCAGTAATATATATATATATATATTTAATTCGTGATTCATTATAAACTGTTTAACGACGAAATTTAGCATACAAGCATATATAAATATATATACTCGAGCACTAGACATGGATACACAATTAATATATAAAAGATAAGATATGAATGCTCACGTATCAATATTGTGATTCAATATTACAGGAAAGTACATAGACGCAACAGAGATGATAAACACTAGGTTTGACTTGTGCGCAAAACCCTCGAACAATACCCATAATTTCCTTAGCTCTATCCTACTCGAAAACTCATTTTGAAAGTGACACGCTCATGACCTCGTCGTAGTATTTTTTTGTATAATACTATTAATAATAATAAGATTTATAATAATAATAATAATAATAATAATAATAATAATAATAATAATAATAATAATAATAATAATAATAATAATAATAATAATAATATAAATAATTATAACTAATAGAGGGAGTAATATGTATTCGGATATGTGTGTGTGTTATAAGTGCAGGAACCAGCTCGATTTATAGATGTGGCCTGAAATCCTTATCCATGCGATCACATGGATTATGTGAGGGGATGCCATGAGATCGCATGGCTCCCATTTCCAGCTCACAATCTTTTGTATTTTTGTTTGTCAACATGTTTATTAATAATATATATAATATATATAATTTAAATTAATTAATTATATATTATATTATATTCTCGTGTATAGGTGACTTGTAATTTTTGTTTCGATAAGTCGTACGTCATCACTCGACTTATGTCCCGGTTCTGGTTTTTCGAATGTCCTTTCGTACATTTAGAAAACTTGCATTTTATGTTTCGTGACACGTACCTTTGTCAAAATATAGCCTTAAATTATCCATAAACTACACCACTCAAAGTATATCTTAAACTTTCGAGTGTTTTGGTCATCTACTTCAATAAATCATCGTCTCGTAGTATATACATATATATATATACATTTTCATTTTGAAATAGTGTTTTACTGTAGCAAAGTTACTGTAGCAAAGTTTTCTTACTGTAGGAAATAGTGATTTTCGAAAACACTGTAGCTTTTCGGGTACTGTAGTAATTCGAAAATACTGTAGCAAATTAGTGTTTTACTGGTTCATCTTAAACGTTTTAGTTAACTTATCTAAATATCAATCGAATCAATAATCGAATGTTACTATCGTTTACTAAATAACTTGAAATCATATATATTCAAATAGATATATAAACCAATAAGTTTAATGCACAGTATCATTTTCATAACATTTTGTTACGTTTTCAAGTTATAGTATATATATGTATCTATTTACATATAATTGTTCGCGAATCGTAGAGAACAATCGAAGGGTATTTGAATAGTTTAAAATTTTGAGATTCAACTTCATAGACTTTGCTTATCGTGTCGGAAATGTTAAAGATTAAGTTTAAATTTGGTCAAAAATTTTCGGGTCATCACATACTATATATACATATACGGTTTACATATATATATATATGTACAAAAAAATATATTTTCTATATATACATATATATATACGGTGTATATATAAAAAGAATAAAAATAAAAACTATATATATATACACACATATACGATATACATACATATACATAAACATTAAATAAATAAAACCCTAATTAAACCTAACCATAATTATTAAATCCTAATACTACTTAAACCTAAACATTAATTAAAATCCTAATCATTACCTAATCATTTAATCATTACTTTACCAACCCTAATCATTAATTAACTACTAAACCCTAATATTTAATACTACTCTACTTAATTAAAACCCTAATACTACTTATACTACTACTTAACACTTACACTATTACTAACATTTATAATATATTACTTATAGTATGACACACGATTACAATAGTCATTCACAATAACATGAGGACTACTCGAACGTCAACGCTATTTAAGGCCTAGGGTGATCCTTGGTACCACTATGGGAAGCTTGTGGATTTCGAATGCCAAACTTAGATTTTGGTCGAGAAATCCTGGGCCAACCGATAACAATTAGTCATTCTAGTGACTCGGCGGTGGCATAAGTAACATCACCATCAGCCCGTAGTATGATATTGTCCGCTTTGGACACAAGCCGATCACCGACGGGCTACCCGCGCACGAGTATAACCCCGGATCGCACTTCTACCTCACGGATTTGCTTCTCGGGTAAACACCCTTAAAACGCGTCATACCAGAAGAGGTATCCACACCCTTATAAGGAGTGCTTTGTTTTCCTCTCCCACCGATGTAGGACGAGTCTGTTACAACTCTCCCCCCCTTCGGGACACTGCGTCCCCGCAGTGCACATTGATGCGGGCCCCAGCTCTGATACCATAAGTAACATCACCATCAGCCCGTAGTATGATATTGTCCGCTTTGGACACAAGCCGATCACCGACGGGCTACCCACGCACGAGTACAACCCCGGATCGCACTTCTACCTCACGGATTTGCTTCTCGGGTAAACACCATCAAAACGCGTCATACCAGAAGAGGTATCCACACCCTTATAAGGAGTGCTTTGTTTTCCTCTCCCACCAATGTGGGACGAGTCTGTTACAGCATAGATGTTTGGGTATGATGCACAATATCAACCCGACTATAGTAATCATACACTTAGTTACTTTTACACTTAATAGGTGGTAGACTTATTAAGGACAACTCACTAGTGTTCGACACTAACTTACTAAAAGTGGAAATTACTGAAAATGGAAACTTTCTAAAAGTGGAAACTTACTAGAAATGGAACTTAGTAAAATGAACTATACTTAAAACACTTGCATACTTAAACTTAAATTTGGGTAAAACACTTAACTACTCTTAAATGTCCTTAGGTTGACTTTCTGCTCATTCATCCAAACCTTCTATTCCGAGGAATAATGATCTCTCATCTGCTTATTAAGGCGAACTCATAGCCCCACTCTCTATTCCTAGCAATTTATTTTAACTTACTGGGGTGAGACACATGCTACTTTTACTATTTACAATTTAGACACAAGTACCAACTATTAAACTATGCTATAACTGGATATGTCCAACAAAGTCCCTACAGTGATATTTTTAATTGCTCGTTATATGCATTCTTAATTATTGGGGGTAGGCCTATCGAGAGTAACGCCCCTGATACATTTGACCAAGTCATTGTATTACTTAATAATGAAATTAAACCGACAAGGACAGACACAACTTGTCATTGGGGCAAACTTTGAACGTTTAGTCTATATATCACGAACTGGCATAACTTTTTGGTCCCTGCGAGATCAACTTTTAAGATCTTTGTGATCTTCTTTGACAATTAAAGATCTGTGTAATCTACTTTTGAAAACAAAATCTTGTGGTCTAAAAACAACGATAACTACTTTTGTTAAACCTATGATTTCACTCAACCTTTTTGGTTGACACTTTAGCATGTTTGTCTCAGGTGCAGATTGATCCAGCTTATTTACTTACTGCTTATGTGATTCTACTTGGACTTAGGATCAAAAGATATCGCATTTATTATTCTTGCATTTGAAACAATTACTTTATTGTAATTTCCACTATTGTAACGACATTTCATTTTCTGCTGCGTACTCAATAAAGTTCGTTTTATCATTTAGTATTATTCTCGTACATTATAATATATTGGTTTATTTGATATTAGTGACGTTTCTTCTAGACCCTATCTGGAGGACGTCACAGTTCCTGGACACAATAGGCACAACTCTGTGAATCGTCGTTCGTACGTGGTTGTAGTGACCCGAACTTTTCCATGTTTATATATATTAATTGAGATTGATATTTACATGATTAAATGTTTCCAACATGTTAAGCAATCAAACTTGTTAAGACTTGATTAATTGAAATATGTTTCATATAGACAATTGACCACCCAAGTTGACCGGTGATTCACGAACGTTAAAACTTGTAAAAACTATATGATGACATATATATGGATATATATATATAGTTAACATGATACTATGATAAGTAAACATATCATTAAGTATATTAACAATGAACTACATATGTAAAAACAAGACTACTAACTTAATGATTTTTAAACGAGACATATATGTAACGATTATCGTTGTAACGACATTTAATGTATATATATCATATTAAGAGATATTCGTACATCATAATATCATGATAATATAATAATTTAAAATCTCTTTTGATATTATAAACATTGGGTTAACAACATTTAACAAGATCGTTAACCTAAAGGTTTCAAAACAACATTTACATGTAACGACTAACGATGACTTAACGACTCAGTTAAAATGTATATACATGTAGTGTTTTAATATGTATTTATACACTTTTGAAAGACTTCAATACACTTATCAAAATACTTCTACTTAACAAAAATGCTTACAATTACATCCTCGTTCAGTTTCATCAACAATTCTACTCGTATGCACCGTATTCGTACTCGTACAATACACAGCTTTTAGATGTATGTACTATTGGTATATACACTCCAATGATCAGCTCTTAGCAGCCCATGTGAGTCACCTAACACATGTGGGAACCATCATTTGGCAACTAGCATGAAATATCTCATAAAATTACAAAAATATGAGTAATCATTCATGACTTATTTACATGAAAACAAAATTACATATCCTTTATATCTAATCCATACACCAACGACCAAAAACACCTACAAACACTTTCATTCTTCAATTTTCTTCATCTAAGTGATCTCTCTCAAGTTCTATCTTCAAGTTCTAAGTGTTCTTCATAAATTCCAAAAGTTCTAGTTTCATAAAATCATGAATACTTTCAAGTTTGCTAGCTCACTTCCAATCTTGTAAGGTGATCATCCAACCTCAAGAAATCTTTGTTTCTTACAGTAGGTTATCATTCTAATACAAGGTAATAATCATATTCAAACTTTGGTTCAATTTCTATAACTATAACAATCTTATTTCAAGTGATGATCTTACTTGAACTTGTTTTCGTGTCATGATTCTGCTTCAAGAACTTCGAGCCATCCAAGGATCCATTGAAGCTAGATCCATTTTTCTCTTTTCCAGTAGGTTTATCCAAGGAACTTAAGGTAGTAATGATATTCATAACATCATTCGATTCATACATATAAAGCTATCTTATTCGAAGGTTTAAACTTGTAATCACTAGAACATAGTTTAGTTAATTCTAAACTTGTTCGCAAACAAAAGTTAATCCTTCTAACTTGACTTTTAAAATCAACTAAACACATGTTCTATATCTATATGATATGCTAACTTAATGATTTAAAACCTGGAAACACGAAAAACACCGTAAAACTGGATTTACGCCGTCGTAGTAACACCGCGGGCTGTTTTGGGTTAGTTAATTAAAAACTATGATAAACTTTGATTTAAAAGTTGTTATTCTGAGAAAATGATTTTTATTATGAACATGAAACTATATCCAAAAATTATGGTTAAACTCAAAGTGGAAGTATGTTTTCTAAAATGGTCATCTAGACGTCGTTCTTTCGACTGAAATGACTACCTTTACAAAAACGACTTGTAACTTATTTTTCCGACTATAAACCTATACATTTCTGTTTAGATTCATAAAATAGAGTTCAATATGAAACCATAGCAATTTGATTCACTCAAAACGGATTTAAAATGAAGAAGTTATGGGTAAAACAAGATTGGATAATTTTTCTCATTTTAGCTACGTGAAAATTGGTAACAAATCTATTCCAACCATAACTTAATCAACTTGTATTGTATATTATGTAATCTTGAGATACCATAGACACGTATACAATGTTTCGACCTATCATGTCGACACATCTATATATATTTCGGAACAACCATAGACACTCTATATGTGAATGTTGGAGTTAGCTATACAGGGTTGAGGTTGATTCCAAAATATATATAGTTTGAGTTGTGATCAATACTGAGATACGTATACACTGGGTCGTGGATTGATTCAAGATAATATTTATCGATTTATTTCTGTACATCTAACTGTGGACAACTAGTTGTAGGTTACTAACGAGGACAGCTGACTTAATAAACTTAAAACATCAAAATATATTAAATGTGTTGTAAATATATTTTGAACATACTTTGATATATATGTATATATTGTTATAGGTTCGTGAATCAACCAGTGGCCAAGTCTTACTTCCCGACGAAGTAAAAATCTGTGAAAGTGAGTTATAGTCCCACTTTTAAAATCTAATATTTTTGGGATGAGAATACATGCAGGTTTTATAAATGATTTACAAAATAGACACAAATACGTGAAACTACATTCTATGGTTGAATTATCGAAATCGAATATGCCCCTTTTTATTAAGTCTGGTAATCTAAGAATTAGGGAACAGACACCCTAATTGACGCGAATCCTAAAGATAGATCTATTGGGCCTAACAAACCCCATCCAAAGTACCGGATGCTTTAGTACTTCGAAATTTATATCATATCCGAAGGGTGTCCCGGAATGATGGGGATATTCTTATATATGCATCTTGTTATTGTCGGTTACCAGGTGTTCACCATATGAATGATTTTTATCTCTATGTATGGGATGTGTATTGAAATATGAAATCTTGTGGTCTATTGTTACGATTTGATATATATAGGTTAAACCTATAACTCACCAACATTTTTGTTGACGTTTAAAGCATGTTTATTCTCAGGTGAATATTAAGAGCTTCCGCTGTTGCATACTAAAATAAGGACAAGATTTGGAGTCCATGTTTGTATGATATTGTGTAAAAACTGCATTCAAGAAACTGATTTCGATGTAACATATTTGTATTGTAAACCATTATGTAATGGTCGTGTGTAAACAGGATATTTTAGATTATCATTATTTGATAATCTACGTAAAGCTTTTTAAACCTTTATTTATGAAATAAAGGTTATGGTTTGTTTTAAAAATGAATGCAGTCTTTGAAAAACGTCTCATATAGAGGTCAAAACCTCGCAACGAAATCAATTAATATGGAACGTTTTTAATCAATAAGAACGGGACATTTCAGTTGGTATCCGAGCGTTGGTCTTAGAGAACCAGAATTTTGCATTAGTGTGTCTTATCGAGTTTGTTAGGATGCATTAGTGAGTCTGGACTTCGACCGTGTTTACTTGAAAAATGATTGCTTAACAAATTTTGTTGGAAACTATATATTTTTAACATGTGAATATTATGTGATATATTAATCTCTTAACGCGTTTGATATTATGTGATAGATGTCTACCTCTAGAACAAGTCCCATTGACTCACCTAATAATAATGAAGAGTCAAATGTAAATTGGAATGATTCGTGGACTGATTCACAAGTTCCCGAAGAGGAACCGGAAGAAGAGTCGGAACCGGAAGAAGAATCGGAACCGGAAGAAGAATCGGAACCGGATGAAGAAATAGAACCGGTGGGGGAAATAATAAAACGGTTAAGTAAAAGAAAATCCTCAACCAACCGACCAAGGTTAATTATGGTCAATGGTGTTTCCGCCAAGGAAGCAAAATATTGGGAGGATTACCAATTCTCCGATGAATCGGATTCCGACGAGAATTCCGATGATGTTATAGAAATTACCCCAACTGAATTTAAAAAGGCAAAAGAAAATAATAAGGGAAAGGGCATAAAAATAGAGAAATCTAATTCCAACCCCGATGAACTTTATATGTATCGTCAACCCCAGAAATCCTTAAGTTGTAACAATGACCCGGGAACCTCTAAACCACCAGGTTTTTCTAAACCAATGTGGATAACGACGGCTCGTATTAGGGGAAAATCATATATCCCTAGAAACTTGGCAAAACGAACCAAAACCGAAGAAGAAGAAACAAGCGAGTCGGAATAAGATAGTTGTATTCATGTGGTGTAATATATGTAATATAGTGTGCTTATGCTTTATGATATATGTAAAAATTGCTTGTATTAATAAGTATTTTTTTTTATGAATCTAACTCTTGTCTATTTTACAGTATAAAAACACAAAATGGATAGACAACCCAATATTTTAAGAGACCTACCCGGAGACATGATTGATGAAATCTTGTCTAGAGTCGGTCAGAATTCCTTGGCACAACTATTTAAGGCGAGATCAGTTTGTAAGAGATTCGAAGAACGTTCCAAGAATGTCTTGGTTTATAAGAGACTTTCGTTTGAAAGATGGGGGATATCACATTGGGAAACCCATAAGTTACGATGTGTTTACTTTGATGCATATATTGCGGGGAACTCAAATGCTATTTTACGCAACGGGTTAAGAAATTATTTTGACTCAATGTATCCGAATATAGGACTTCATGATTTAGAAAAAGCGGCTAACATGCAACATAAAGAAGCATGCTATGCTTATGGGTTAGTAATGTTCGCTTCTCACCAAAGTGAGAAAAAGAACATCGGGTTACAGCTATTAAACAAAACGTTCCCACAAGTGACGGAGTCGGTAATTGGGGTAAGAAATGAGGTTTTTAGATTGTTACGGGACTGTTGGACATTACGTAACCCTCGTCCCTTTGACGACGTTACAACACGCTGTCTTATCAACGGCCATAACGGTTATGTTGCACAAGACCAAGGATGGGAAGTAGTCCTAGTAAAACCAGAATGCATGACTTGTTTCTGGACGTATGAATTACGTGTATTTATTGCCTTTGCTGAACGACTTGTGTACTAGCTAGAATTATCTTCACAACTATATCTTGTATCAAAGTTATTGTGTGCTATATTTCATGCTTTATGTAAAATAAGCGGTATTGTAAGTTTGTAAAATATTGTATAAAAGTTTGAACGCGAAATATTATTATAATCAGTTTTTCATATAGAATTGTAGTAGTTGAATTGTATATTAGCTAGTAAGTATGAACTTAACGGGTAGGTACTACCCGAATTTAAACTTATAAAACGCTAATATGAAGAAAAAGCTTTTATAAATGAGTTCATATTATGCTACGAAATACTATTAACTACTCTTAATATTCTGTATGATTAACTTGTTCCATTTAACTATTTTGAAGGAAATGGCACCGACTACTCGACACACCGTGAATATGAATGAAGAGGAATTCCGTACTTTTCTAGCTTCAAACATAGCCGCAGTACAGGCTGCGCTACATACCAACAATAACCTTGGATCTAGCAGTACAGGAAATCGTGTAGGATGCACCTACAAAGAATTCACTGCCTGCAAACCTTTGGAATTTGATGGAACCGAAGGACCGATCGGATTGAAACGGTGAACCGAGAAGGTTGAATCGGTGTTTGCCATAAGTAAGTGTACTGAAGAGGACAAAGTGAAGTACGCTACGCATACCTTCACAGGTTCTGCGTTAACATGGTGGAATACCTATCTAGAGCAAGTGGGACAAGATGATGCGTACGCACTACCGTGGTCAGCATTCAAGCACTTGATGAACGAGAAGTACCGTCCCAGAACCGAGGTCAATAAGCTCAAGACAGAACTTAGAGGGTTACGAACCCAAGGATTTGATATTACCACGTACGAAAGACGATTCTCAGAATTGTGCCTATTGTGTCCGGGAGCATTCGAAGATGAGGAAGAGAAGATCGACGCGTTTGTGAAAGGATTACCGGAAAGAATCCAAGAAGATATAAGTTCACACGAGCCCGCCTCCATACAACAGGCATGTAGAATGGCTCACAAACTAGTGAACCAGATTGAAGAAAGAATTAAAGAACAGACTGCTGAAGAGGCCAATGTGAAGCAAGTCAAAAGAAAGTGGGAGGAAAACGGTGATAAGAATCACCAATACAACAACAACAGCAATTACAACAATAATCGCAACAATTATCCCAACAATCGCAACATCAATCGCAACTACAACAAACGGCCCAACAACAACAACAACAACAGCAACTACAACAATCATCCCAACAACAATAATAACCGCAACAACAACAACAATCAGAAGCAGCTATGCCAAAGGTGTGAAAAGAATCACTCGGGGTTCTGCACCAAATTTTGCAACAAGTGTAAAAGAAATGGTCATAGCGCGGCGAAGTGTGAGGTCTACGGACCAGGGGTTAATAGAACGAAAGGAACAAATGGTGTCGGAACGAGTAATGGCGGAGCAAGTAGTGTCGGAGCAAGTTATGCCAATGTAGTTTGTTATAAATGTGGAAAACCAGGCCACATTATTAGAAATTGGCCGAACCAGGAGAACACGAATGGACAAGGCCGTGGAAGAGTTTTCAATATTAATGCGGTAGAGGCACAGGAAGACCCGGAGCTTGTTACGGGTACGTTTCTTATTGACAATAAATCTGCTTACGTTTTATTTGATTCGGGTGCGGATAGAAGCTATATGAGTAGAGATTTTTGTGCTAAATTAAGTTGTCCATTGACGCCTTTGGATAGTAAATTTTTACTCGAATTAGCAAATGGTAAATTAATTTCAGCAGATAATATATGTCGGAATCGAGAAATTAAACTGGTTAGCGAAACATTTAAGATTGATTTGATACCAGTAGAGTTAGGGAGTTTTGATATGATAATCGGTATGGACTGGTTGAAAGAAGTGAAAGCGGAGATCGTTTGTTACAAAAATGCAATTCGCATTATACGAGAAAAAGGAAAACCCTTAATGGTGTACGGAGAAAAGGGCAACACGAAGCTACATCTTATTAGTAATTTGAAGGCAAAAAAACTAATAAGAAAAGGTTGCTATGCTGTTCTAGCACACGTCGAGAAAGTACAAACTGAAGAAAAGAGCATCAATGATGTTCCCATTGCAAAAGAATTTCCCGATGTATTTCCGAAAGAATTACCGGGATTACCCCCACATCGATCCGTTGAATTTCAAATAGATCTTGTACCAGGAGCTGCACCAATAGCTCGTGCTCCTTACAGACTCGCACCCAGCGAGATGAAATAACTGCAAAGCTAATTACAAGAACTTTTAGAGCGTGGTTTCATTCGACCAAGCACATCACCGTGGGGAGCTCCTGTTTTGTTTGTCAAGAAGAAGGATGGTACATTTAGGTTGTGTATTGACTACAGAGAGTTGAACAAACTTACCATCAAAAACCGTTATCCACTGTTGAGAATTGACGACTTATTTGATCAACTACAAGGCTCGTCGGTTTATTCGAAGATCGATTTACGTTTTGGATATCATCAAATGCGAGTAAAGGAGGATGATATTCCAAAAAAACTGCTTTCAGAACACGTTATGGTCATTACGAGTTTATGGTCATGCCGTTTGGTTTAACTAATGCACCAGCTGTGTTCATGGACCTTATGAACCGAGTGTGTGGACCATACCTTGACAAGTTTGTCATTGTTTTCATTGATGACATACTTATTTACTCAAAGAATGACCAAGAACACGGTGAACATTTGAGAAAGGTGTTAGAAGTATTGAGAAAGGAAGAATTGTACGCTAAGTTTTCAAAGTGTGCATTTTGGTTGGAAGAAGTTCAATTCCTCGGTCACATAGTGAACAAAGAAGGTATTAAGGTGGATCCGGCAAAGATAGAAACTGTTGAAAAGTGGGAAACCCCGAAAACTCCGAAACTCATACGCCAGTTTTTAGGACTAGCTGGTTACTACAGAAGGTTCATCCAAGACTTTTCCAGAATAGCAAAACCCTTGACTGCATTAACGCATAAAGGGAAGAAATTTGAATGGAATGATGAACAAGAGAAAGCGTTTCAGTTATTGAAGAAAAAGCTAACTACGGCACCTATATTGTCATTGCCTGAAGGGAATGATGATTTTGTGATTTATTGTGATGCATCAAAGCAAGGTCTCAGTTGTGTATTAATGCAACGAACGAAGGTGATTGCTTATGCGTCTAGACAATTGAAGATTCACGAACAAAATTATACGACGCATGATTTGGAATTAGGCGCGGTTGTTTTTGCATTAAAGACTTGGAGGCACTACTTATATGGGGTCAAAAGTATTATATATACCGACCACAAAAGTCTTCAACACATATTTAATCAGAAACAACTGAATATGAGGCAGCGTAGGTGGATTGAATTATTGAATGATTACGACTTTGAGATTCGTTACCACCCGGGGAAGGCAAATGTGGTAGCCGATGCCTTGAGCAGGAAGGACAGAGAACCCATTCGAGTAAAATCTATGAATATAATGATTCATAATAACATTACTACTCAAATAAAGGAGGCGCAACAAGGAGTTTTAAAAGAGGGAAATTTAAAGGATGAAATACCCAAAGGATCGGAGAAGCATCTTAATATTCGGGAAGACGGAACCCGGTATAGGGCTGAAAGGATTTGGGTACCAAAATTTGGAGATATGAGAGAAATGGTACTTAGAGAAGCTCATAAAACTAGATACTCAATACATCCTGGAACGGGGAAGATGTACAAGGATCTCAAGAAACATTTTTGGTGGCCGGGTATGAAAGCCGATGTTGCTAAATACGTAGGAGAATGTTTGACGTGTTCTAAGGTCAAAGCTGAGCATCAGAAACCATCAGGTCTACTTCAACAACCCGAAATCCCGGAATTGAAATGGGAAAACATTACCATGGATTTCATCACTAAATTGCCAAGGACTGCAAGTGGTTTTGATACTATTTGGGTAATAGTTGATCGTCTCACCAAATCAGCACACTTCCTACCAATAAGAGAAGATGACAAGATGGAGAAGTTAGCACGACTGTATTTGAATACCAATCTCTATTATCTCTGATAGGGATGGCAGATTTATTTCAAGATTCTGGAGACATTACAGCAAGCATTAGGAACTCGTCTAGACATGAGTACTGCCTATCATCCACAAACTGATGGGCAGAGCGAAAGGACGATACAAACGCTTGAAGACATGCTACGAGCATGTGTTATTGATTTCGGAAACAGTTGGGATCGACATCTACCGTTAGCAGAATTTTCCTACAACAACAGCTACCATTCAAGCATTGAGATGGCGCCGTTTGAAGCACTTTATGGTAGAAAGTGCAGGTCTCCGATTTGTTGGAGTGAAGTGGGGGATAGACAGATTACGGGTCCGGAGATTATACAAGAAACTACCGAGAAGATCATCCAAATTCAACAACGGCTGAAAACCGCCCAAAGTAGACAAAAGAGCTACGCTGACATTAAAAGAAAAGATATAGAATTTGAAATTGGAGAGATGGTCATGCTTAAAGTTGCACCTTGGAAAGGCGTTGTTCGATTTGGTAAACGAGGGAAATTAAATCCAAGGTATATTGGACCATTCAAGATTATTGATCGTGTCGGACCAGTAGCTTACCGACTAGAGTTACCTCAACAACTCGCGGCTGTACATAACACTTTCCACGTCTCGAATTTAAAGAAATGTTTTGCTAAAGAAGATCTCACTATTCCGTTAGATGAAATCCAAATCAACAAAAAACTTCAATTCATCGAAGAACCCGTCGAAATAATGGATCGTGAGGTTAAAAGACTTAAGCAAAACAAGATACCAATTGTTAAGGTTCGATGGAATGCTCGTAGAGGACCCGAGTTCACCTGGGAGCGTGAAGATCAGATGAAGAAGAAATACCCGCATCTATTTCCAGAAGATTCGTCAACACCTTCAACAGCTTAAAATTTCGGGACGAAATTTATTTAACGGGTAGGTACTGTAGTGACCCGAACTTTTCCATGTTTATATATATTAATTGAGATTGATATTTACATGATTAAATGTTTCCAACATGTTAAGCAATCAAACTTGTTAAGACTTGATTAATTGAAATATGTTTCATATAGACAATTGACCACCCAAGTTGACCGGTGATTCACGAACGTTAAAACTTGTAAAAACTATATGATGACATATATATGGATATATATATATAGTTAACATGATACTATGATAAGTAAACATATCATTAAGTATATTAACAATGAACTACATATGTAAAAACAAGACTACTAACTTAATGATTTTTAAACGAGACATATATGTAACGATTATCGTTGTAACGACATTTAATGTATATATATCATATTAAGAGATATTCGTACATCATAATATCATGATAATATAATAATTTAAAATCTCTTTTGATATTATAAACATTGGGTTAACAACATTTAACAAGATCGTTAACCTAAAGGTTTCAAAACAACATTTACATGTAACGACTAACGATGACTTAACGACTCAGTTAAAATGTATATACATGTAGTGTTTTAATATGTATTTATACACTTTTTAAAGACTTCAATACACTTATCAAAATACTTCTACTTAACAAAAATGCTTACAATTACATCCTCGTTCAGTTTCATCAACAATTCTACTCGTATGCACCGTATTCGTACTCGTACAATACACAGCTTTTAGATGTATGTACTATTGGTATATACACTCCAATGATCAGCTCTTAGCAGCCCATGTGAGTCACCTAACACATGTGGGAACCATCATTTGGCAACTAGCATGAAATATCTCATAAAATTACAAAAATATGAGTAATCATTCATGACTTATTTACATGAAAACAAAATTACATATCCTTTATATCTAATCCATACACCAACGACCAAAAACACCTACAAACACTTTCATTCTTCAATTTTCTTCATCTAAGTGATCTCTCTCAAGTTCTATCTTCAAGTTCTAAGTGTTCTTCATAAATTCCAAAAGTTCTAGTTTCATAAAATCATGAATACTTTCAAGTTTGCTAGCTCACTTCCAATCTTGTAAGGTGATCATCCAACCTCAAGAAATCTTTGTTTCTTACAGTAGGTTATCATTCTAATACAAGGTAATAATCATATTCAAACTTTGGTTCAATTTCTATAACTATAACAATCTTATTTCAAGTGATGATCTTACTTGAACTTGTTTTCGTGTCATGATTCTGCTTCAAGAACTTCGAGCCATCCAAGGATCCATTGAAGCTAGATCCATTTTTCTCTTTTCCAGTAGGTTTATCCAAGGAACTTAAGGTAGTAATGATATTCATAACATCATTCGATTCATACATATAAAGCTATCTTATTCGAAGGTTTAAACTTGTAATCACTAGAACATAGTTTAGTTAATTCTAAACTTGTTCGCAAACAAAAGTTAATCCTTCTAACTTGACTTTTAAAATCAACTAAACACATGTTCTATATCTATATGATATGCTAACTTAATGATTTAAAACCTGGAAACACGAAAAACACCGTAAAACTGGATTTACGCCGTCGTAGTAACACCGCGGGCTGTTTTGGGTTAGTTAATTAAAAACTATGATAAACTTTGATTTAAAAGTTGTTATTCTGAGAAAATGATTTTTATTATGAACATGAAACTATATCCAAAAATTATGGTTAAACTCAAAGTGGAAGTATGTTTTCTAAAATGGTCATCTAGACGTCGTTCTTTCGACTGAAATGACTACCTTTACAAAAACGACTTGTAACTTATTTTTCCGACTATAAACCTATACATTTCTGTTTAGATTCATAAAATAGAGTTCAATATGAAACCATAGCAATTTGATTCACTCAAAACGGATTTAAAATGAAGAAGTTATGGGTAAAACAAGATTGGATAATTTTTCTCATTTTAGCTACGTGAAAATTGGTAACAAATCTATTCCAACCATAACTTAATCAACTTGTATTGTATATTATGTAATCTTGAGATACCATAGACACGTATACAATGTTTCGACCTATCATGTCGACACATCTATATATATTTCGGAACAACCATAGACACTCTATATGTGAATGTTGGAGTTAGCTATACAGGGTTGAGGTTGATTCCAAAATATATATAGTTTGAGTTGTGATCAATACTGAGATACGTATACACTGGGTCGTGGATTGATTCAAGATAATATTTATCGATTTATTTCTGTACATCTAACTGTGGACAACTAGTTGTAGGTTACTAACGAGGACAGCTGACTTAATAAACTTAAAACATCAAAATATATTAAATGTGTTGTAAATATATTTTGAACATACTTTGATATATATGTATATATTGTTATAGGTTCGTGAATCAACCAGTGGCCAAGTCTTACTTCCCGACGAAGTAAAAATCTGTGAAAGTGAGTTATAGTCCCACTTTTAAAATCTAATATTTTTGGGATGAGAATACATGCAGGTTTTATAAATGATTTACAAAATAGACACAAATACGTGAAACTACATTCTATGGTTGAATTATCGAAATCGAATATGCCCCTTTTTATTAAGTCTGGTAATCTAAGAATTAGGGAACAGACACCCTAATTGACGCGAATCCTAAAGATAGATCTATTGGGCCTAACAAACCCCATCCAAAGTACCGGATGCTTTAGTACTTCGAAATTTATATCATATCCGAAGGGTGTCCCGGAATGATGGGGATATTCTTATATATGCATCTTGTTATTGTCGGTTACCAGGTGTTCACCATATGAATGATTTTTATCTCTATGTATGGGATGTGTATTGAAATATGAAATCTTGTGGTCTATTGTTACGATTTGATATATATAGGTTAAACCTATAACTCACCAACATTTTTGTTGACGTTTAAAGCATGTTTATTCTCAGGTGAATATTAAGAGCTTCCGCTGTTGCATACTAAAATAAGGACAAGATTTGGAGTCCATGTTTGTATGATATTGTGTAAAAACTGCATTCAAGAAACTGATTTCGATGTAACATATTTGTATTGTAAACCATTATGTAATGGTCGTGTGTAAACAGGATATTTTAGATTATCATTATTTGATAATCTACGTAAAGCTTTTTAAACCTTTATTTATGAAATAAAGGTTATGGTTTGTTTTAAAAATGAATGCAGTCTTTGAAAAACGTCTCATATAGAGGTCAAAACCTCGCAACGAAATCAATTAATATGGAACGTTTTTAATCAATAAGAACGGGACATTTCAGTGGTAATGTCAAAACCTTGCGTTCATAATCCTCTAAGCTCTACCTTGAGCTTATTGATCTCATTTCTGGGATGGTACTGCTCGTTCATCAAGTGCTTGAATGTTGACCACGATAATACGTAAGCAGCATCTTGTCCCACCTGCTCGAGATAGGTGTTCCACCATGTTAACGCAGTACCTGTGAAGGTATGCGTAGCGTACTTTACTTTATCTTCTTCAGTACATTTACTTATGGAAAACACCGATTCAACCTTTTCAGTCCACTGTTTTAATCCGATTGGACCCTCGGTTCCATCGAATTCCAAAGATTTGCAGGCAGTGAATTCTTTGTAGGAGCATCCTACATGATTTCTTGTGGAATTAGTTCCACTGCTAGAACCAGAGTTATTGTTGTTATTTTGCATTGCGACCTGCACTGCGGCTATGTTCGCAGCAAGGAAAACACGGAAGTCTTCCTCGCTCATGTTCAAGTTCTGACGAGTAGTCGGTGCCATTTCCTTCAAAAATAGCCAAAAGAATTAAGTTAATCATATAGAATATTAAGAGTAGTCAATAGTATTTCGTAGCATAATATGAACTTATTTATAAAAGCTTTTTCTTCATATTAGAGTTTTATAATTTTCCATTCGGGTAGTACCTACCCGTTAAGTTCATACATAGTAGCTAATATACAATTCAACTACTACAATTCTATATAAAAAACTGATTACAATAATATTTCACGTTCAAACTTATATACAATATTTTACAAACTTACAATACCGCTATTTTACATATAGCATAAAATATAGCACACAATATCTTTGATACAAGGCAATTGTGAAGACAATTCTAGTTAATATGTAAGTTGTTCAGCAAAAGCAATAAAGACACGTAATTCATAAGTCCAGAAACAAGTCATGCATTCGGGTTTTACTAGTATTATTTCCCATCCTTGGTCTTGTGGAAAATAACCGTTGTGGTTGTTGGCAAGACAACATGTTGTTACGTCGTCAATAGGACGAGGGTTATGTAATGCCCAACAGCCCCATAACAATCTAAAAACCTTATTTCTTAGCTCAACTACTGAATCCGTCACTTGTGGGAATGTTTTATTTAACAGTTGCAATCCGATGTTCTTTTTTTCAATTTGGTGAGAAGCGAACATCACTAACCCGTAAACATAACATGCTTCTTTATGTTGCATGTTTGAAGCTCTTTCTAAAGAACGAAGTCCTATGTTGGGATATGTGGAGTCAAAATAGGTTCTCAACCCGTAGCGTAAAATTGCATCTGGGTTTCCCGCATTTAATGCCTTAAAGAAAACACGGCGTAACTTAAAGTCTCCCCAATGTGATATACCCCATCTTTCAAAAGAAAGCCTTTTATAAACTAAGGCATGCTTGGAATGTCTTTCAAATGTTCGACAAACTAATTTCACAGTAAATAATTGTGCCGATGAATTCCGACTGACTCTAGACAAGATTTCATCAATCATTTCCCCGAGTAGGTCTTCTAAAATATTCGGTTGTCTATCCTTAACGTCCATTGTGTGTGTTATACTGTAAAATAGACAAGGATTAGATTTGTAAAAGATAGTTAACAAATAATACAAGCAATTTTTACATATATCATCAAAGTACAAGCACACTACAATACATATATTACACAATATGATTACTCCTCTTTATTCCGACTCACTTGTTTCTTCCTCTTCGGACTTGGTTCGTTTCGCTAATTTCCTACGGATATATGATGATCCTCTAATACGAGCTGTTGTTTTCAAAAATGGTTTAGAAAAACCTGGTGGCTTAGATGTCCCCGAGTTATAGTTAAAACTTAAGAAATACGGGTGTTGACGGTATTTCCCATCGGGATATTTCATGTTAACATAAAGTTCATCGGGGTTGGAATTAGATTTCTCTATTTTGATACCTTTTCTCTTAATGTTTTCTTTTGTTTTTTCAAATTGGGTTGGGGTAATTTCTATAACATCATCGGAATCCTCATCGGGATCCGATTCATCAGAAAATTGGTAATTTTCCCAATATTTTGCTTCCTCGGCGGAAACACCATTGACCATTTTTAATTTTGATCCATTGGTTGAGGATTTTCTTTTATTTATCTGTTTTTCTGTGGTTTCTAATATTTCCTCCTCCGAAACCTCCTCTTCCGGTTCCTCTTCTTCCGGTTCCTCTTCTTCCGGTTCCTCTTCGGGAATTTGTGAATCTTCTCAAAATATATTCGACTCTTCATTATTATTAGGTGAGTCGATGGGATTTGTACTAGAGGTAGACATCTATCACACAATATCAAACACGTTAAGAGATTAATATATCACATAATATTTACATGTTTACAATATATAGTTTTCAACAAAAAGTGTTAAGCAATCGTTTTTTAAGTAAACACGGTTGAAGTCCAGACTCACTAACGCATCCTAACAAACTCGGTTAGACACACTAATGCAAATTTCTGGTTCTCTAAGACCAACGCTCTGATACCAACTGAAATGTCCCGTTCATAATGATTATAAACGTTTCATATTAATTGATTTCGTTGCGAGGTTTTGACCTCAATATGAGACGTTTTTTAAAGACTGCATTCGATTTTTAAAACAACCATAACCTTTATTTTATCGATAAAGGTTTTAAAAACATTACTACGATTATCAAATAATGATAATCTAAAATATAGCGTTATCACACGACCATTACATAATGGTTTACAATAATATTACACATCAACTTAAGTCTTCGAATGCAGTTTTTAAACAATATTATACAAGCATGCAGACTCCAATCTTGTCTTTATTTACCATGAAACGGCGGAAGCTCTTAATAATCACCTGAGAATAACATGCTTAAAATGTCAAAAAAAATGTTGGTGAGTTATAGGTTTAACCTATATATTTATCAAATTGTAATAATAGACCACAAGATTTCATATTTCCATTTCTCATAAACATCATGCAATCTGCATAAAAATTATTCATATGTTGAACACCTGGTAACCGACATTAACAAATGCATCTAGAATATCCCCAAATATACAGGTACACTCATCTGTATATAAAATTGAAGTACTAAAGCATCCATAACATGGATGGGGTTCGTTAGGCCCATAGATCTATCTTCAGGATTCGCGTCAATTTGGGGGTCTGTTCCCAAATTCTTAGGCTACCAAGCTGAAAGGGTGATATCCGGTATAATGATTCAATCATAGAATATAGTTTCAAGTACTTGTGTCTATTTTGTAAAACATTTATAAAACTGCATGTATTCTCATCCCAAAAATATTAGATTTTAAAAGTGGGACTATAACTCACTTTCACAGATTTTTCCTTCGTCGGAAATAAGACTTGGCCACGAGTCGTGTGACGACCCGGAAATTTTCGACCAAATTTAAACTTGATCTTTATAAGATTGTGACATGATAAGCAAAGTCTATTAAACTGAGTTCCAAAATGATTGAACTATTTTTCATGAATGCATTTAACCTTTGACCATTTCCGACGATTCACGAACAAGTGTGATAAATATAAATTGTTATATTATTAGTATATAGTGTTATTATTATTATTTACAACAATAAGAGTATTATCATAGTTATATTGATTAATTAAAAAGATTAATTATAATATACAGAAAATATATATATACATATATAAAAACAGATATATTTTTACATATATACTATTATATATATATACAAATATGTATTAAGTAATAAATATTATATATTTATATACGAATATATATTAAATACAGATATATATATATATATATATATATATATATATATATATATATATATATATATATATATATATATATATATATATATATATATATATTGATATATGTACAGTTATATATATATTTATACTAATATTTATACAAATATATAGTTACATACATGTAAATACGATTAAATATATATATATAAGTACGGAAATTATTGAATTCAGCTGCACATCGTTTTCATCTGTGTTAAATTGATTTTTCTATCTTCAAATTGTACTAATCAAAGATTCACATCCAGGAACACAACAAATTCAAATACAAACTGACGTCGTTTTTATATTTTTTTACGATTGCTTTGACAATTCTGCTTTGACAATTCTGTTGATCAATTTGGATATATATACTTGATGCCATTCAGTGATAAGCATCATTATCTGCTTTTCTTCTTTCCTTTATCTTGATGTTGATATTCTGTTAAGTGTCTACCAAGAGCAGCCTACAAATTAAAGCATCGAGCGTCCTTTAATTCTATTACAATCATTCAACAAATAATCTCAGTGTAAATTGCAGCTGCTATATAACAGCTATTTACTACTTAAATTCTTTTCCCAATCAATAAACAACCAAACCCAATTGAAATCTCAATCACCTGCACCTCACATATAGATTTATCATTTACATATACATACACTTCATAAACAAACAATTAGGCGATCAACCATCGACACCATGAACGAACACCTTCTTTCTTATGAACTCTTCTCAAAACCTCCGCCACCTATACTACGTACAACCACTCTCCATCACCAAGGTAAATTACCACATCTTCATCTTCATATATATATACATATACATTCGGAGGCATAGAACCACCATCTATCTCCTTACTTTAATAAACCATCACCATCCTCCAATACCATCGACTACCTTTGAAACCAATCATCTCTCTCTCTCTCTCTCTCTCTCTCTTAATGCTAACTTCATTCGATTACCATTAACCGCCATCGTAAGTCATCCAAACATCTTGTTTTGTTTGTTGCAGCTATTTTTTTTCTTTTTCTTCTTTACCTTCGTGAACCAGGCTGCTGTAACTCGGATTGATCGACTACTACTATATTCTTCTGCTTCTCCCTCGTTGAACCACACCACGTCAACCTGCAACTTGTGATACCGTAAAATTTTACTACATCTATTTTTGAATAGACGAATTGATGTTGGTGCTACGGAGAAAACTGCTGCAGATTCCATTTTCTATTCTCCATAATACCAATGATAAAGATATTATATATAGGATAACTAGAAAGAAAGAAAGGTGTTCAAGACATTTTTTTTGGCCGAAAATTCCATATGGGGGTAACCCACTTGATTAATAAAGGGTATAGAAAAAAAAACGTTTAGTGGATTAATCGGGTCACGTATTCCTTTATGCCGACCACCTTTCCCTATTGTGACAATATCAAGTGGCATTATATGTTTTTTTTCCTTGATTGTCGACAGGATCATCCCCACGTGATTAAATATTACAAAGATTGAAGTTCCTATCAAGTTCTTTAATTTTGTATCAACTTGGACCGTAAATTAACTGGTTATTGGACTGCATTATACCCAATACTTTTCGGACTACAATCTGATTTCTTTTGGGCCGTAAGAAACCCACCACACAAACCCATTTAACTGCAGTGTTTTGTTTTCTGTTCCATAACACGACACCACCGCAAATTACTATCAAAAGCTGCTGCTATTAACTTCCTATTTCTCTTGTTTACGGTTCAAATCACAACCACTCTCACAACCTTATTATCATATTACAAAAATTGTTAACGAAGGCAAGTTATTATGTGATCAGTGAAGTTGAAACAATGAAAGTAGGGTGAGGATGATGAGAGTGATAACAAAAAATAATGGTATTATGATCGTGATTTTATGTGAGAATGATGATGATGATTAGGTTATGGTGATGTAGGGATTATGATCAAGATGTTGAATATGACGGGTTAATGATTTGGGTATGATGTCGTGATAATGATGATCACAGTGATGATAATGAAATGATAAGTTATAATCATAATATGTATTAAGAAGATGATACGTTATTATTGACCACATGATTTAAAGATGGTGATCAATATGACTTCGATGATGACGACGGTTAGGTTAAGTCAATGAAGAAGAAACAGAAATAGATAGAACGAGTTAAATATATTTGGGTTACGATTTAATTCAGAAGAATATAAATAGACTAAGGGATTAGGTTGTTATCGGGTTAGCGGGACATCGCGGGTTCAAACCCGGACTTGGGCATTTTTTTAAGGAACTACTTCTTTGAGGTAGTTAACATATTACACATTATTATTATTATTATTATTATTATTATTATTATTATTATTATTATTATTATTATTATTATTATTATTATTATTATTATTATTATTATTATTATTATTATTATCATTATTATTATTATTATTATTAATATTATTATTATTATTAGTAAAAGTATTATTATTATCATTAATATCATTAACATTATTATTATTATTAACATCCTTATTACTTTTAACATTAAAATTATTATTTTTAACATTATTATTATTATTATTATTATTATCAAAATTTATATTATTCTTAGAATTATCATTTAGATTATTATTAGTATCAATATTATTATTATTATTATCATTATTACTTTCATATTAACAATATTATTATAAAAAAAATACTTTCTATATAAGAGTATATTATTTACAACTACCTCAAAACATCTAATTATATATATTAAAGTTATTTATATAAATATTCACATATAACAAATTGTTAATTTTTGATATAATATTAATCATATGTATATATAAAACTATATATACATTAACTATATTAAATATATATACAAGTTAAATATATAAGATATATAATTTAAGATGTAATATATAAATATATTCGATTACGATTATATGTATTAATGAATATACAAATGATATAGGTTCGTGAATCAGAGGCCAACCCTGCATTGTTCAATGTTGTCATATGTATTTTTACTACAAAATACAGTATTGTGAGTTTCATTTGCCTTTTTACCCTTTATATTTTTAGGCTGAGAATACATGCGCAATTTTTATAAATGTTTTACGAAATAGACACAAGTAATCGAAACTACATTATATGGTTGAATGATCGAAGTCGAATATGCCCCTTTTTACTTGGTAATCTAAGAATTAGTAAACCAGTCTACTAATTGACGCGAATCCTAAAGATAGATCTATTGGGCACAACAAACCCCATCCGTTGTAGTGGATGCTTTAGTACTTCGATGTTGTTTTATCATGTCCGATGGATGTCCCGGAATGAAAGGGGATATTCTTATATGCATCTTGTTAATGTCGGTTACCAGGTGTTCAATCCATATGAATGATATTTTTGTCTCTATGCATGGGACGTATATTTATGAGAACTGAAAATGAAAATCTTGTGGTCTATTAAAATAATGAAAATGATTATTTATGTTAAACTAATGAACTCACCAACCTTTTGGTTGACACTTTAAAGCATGTTTATTCTCAGGTATGAAAGAAATCTTCCGCTGTGCATTTGCTCATTTTAGAGATGTTACTTGGAGTCATTTATGGCATATTTCAAAAGACGTTGCATTCGAGTCGTCTAGTTCATCAAGAATATTACTAAGTCAATTAGAGTTGGATATATTATGAAATGGTATGCATGCCATCAACTTTCGATGAAATGAAAGTTTGTCTTTTTAAAAACGAATGCAATTTTGTAAAATGTATCATATACAGTTCAAGTACCTCGCGATGTAATCATATGTTATTGTATTCGTTCTTATGGATTAGGACGGGTCTTTACAGGTCGATTCATGAACCTATAACAAATATATACATATATATTAAAGTATGATCGAATTATATTCACAATATGTTTTATTATGTTTTAACGATTTAGGTTTGTTAAGTTAACAGTCCAACGTTCGTAGTCCACAGTTAGTTGTCCACAGTTAGTAGTACAGAAATAAATCAATATCTATTATCTCGAATTAATCCACGACCCAGTGTATACAAGTCTCAGACTCGATCACAACTCAAAGTATATATATTATTTTGGAATCAACCTCAACCCTGTATAGCTAACTCGAACATTACCGCATATAGAGTGTCTATGGTTGTTCGAAATAATATATATAGATGACGTCGATATGATATGTCAAAACATAGTATACGTGTCTATGGTCTATCAAGATTACATAATATATGTTAGAATATATATATAATATAATATAAGTTAGTTAGGATATGGTTAGTATAGATTTTTGTCAATTCATCCCGTAGTCAAATTAACCATTTTTAACCAATTTTGTTTTACCCATAACTTCTTCGTTTCAAATCTGTTTTGAGTGAATCAACTTTCTATGGTTTCAAATTGAACTGTATTTTAAGAAACTAAACATAAAAATTATAGGTTTATAGTCAGAAATACAGGTTACAATTCATTTTTGTAGAGGTAGTCATTTCAGTCGAAAAAACGACGTCTTGATGACCATTTTGAAAAATATATTACCACTTTGAGTTTAACCATGATTTTTGGATATAGTTTCATGTTCATAAGAAAAATCATTCTCCCATAAGGACAACTTTTAAATCAAATTTTATCATAGTTTTTAATTATCTAACCCAAAACAGCCCCCGGTTTTACTACGACGGGCCGACGGCGTATGTCCGATTTTACGGTGTTCTTCGTGTTTCTAGGCTTTAAATCATTAAGTTAGCATATCATATAGATATAGAACATGTGTTTAATTGATATTAAAAGTCAAGTTAGAAGGATTAACTTTGTTTGCGAACAAATTTTCGAATTAACTAAACTATGTTCTACTTATTACAAGTTTAAATCTTCGAATAATATAGTTATATATATGAATCGAATAATGTTATGAATATCATTACTACCTCAAATATAGTAGTTAAACCTACTGGAAGTGACAAGAAATGATCTAGCTTCAAAGGATTCTTGGATGGCTTGAAAGTTCTTGAAGTAGAATCATGACACGAAAACAAGTTCAAGTAAGATTTTTACTCGAATTAAGATAGTTTATAGTTATAGGAATTGAATCAAAGTTTGAATATGAGTATTACCTTGAATTAGAGATATAACCTACTCTAAATAATAAAGGTTTCTTGATCTTAGATGATTGATTGGAATGGATTAGAAAGCTTGGAAGTAGACTTGCAAACTTGAAAGTGTTCTTGAAGTTTTCTTGAGTAGTTGTTTTGTAAGTTGATCTAGGTTAGAATTTATGAACTAGATTGATGTAAATTATGAAGAAAATGATGAAGAACACTTAGAACAAAATGAGAGAACAAGAGAGAGATCAATTTGATGCATGAAAGTTGAAAATGAAAGTGTGTTTGTGTGTACTCTTTCACGTGAAAGATGGCTTGTCATATAGCCTCCATTAGTTTGTAATTTTGTGAGATATTTCATGCTAGTTGCCAAATTATGATTCCCACATGTGTTGGTGACTATAGCTGATTATTAGAGTGTATATACCAATAGTAAATACATTTAGAAGCTGTGTATTGTACGAGTAAGAATACGGGTGCATACGAGTAGAATTGTTGATGAAAATGAATGAGAATGTAATTGTAAGCATTTTTGTTAAGTAGAAGTACTTTGATATGTGTCTTGAAGTCTTTCAAAAGTGTACTAATACATCTTAATATACTACATGTATATACATTTTAACTGAGTCGTTAAGTTATCGTTAGTCATTACATGTAAGTGTTGTTTTGAAATCTTTAAGTTAACGATTCTGTTAAATGTAATTAATCCCTTGTTTATCATATGAATTGAGATGTTAAATTATTACATTATCATGATATTATGATGTATGAATATATCTTAATATGATATATATACATTACAATGTCGTTACAACGATAATCGTTACATATATGCCTCATTTCGAAATTCTTAAGTTAGTAGTCTTGTTTTACATATGTAGTTCATTGTTAACACACTTAATAATATATTTAATTATCATTTTATCATGTTAAATATAGTGTAACAATATCTTAATATGATACATTTGTATTTAGTAAGACGTTGTTATAACGATAATCGTTATATATATCGTTTCGAGTTTCTTAATTCAATAATCTCATTTTTATGTATATTACTCATTGTTAATATACTTAGTGATATACTTACTTATCATAATATCATATTAACCATATATATATATATATATATATATATATATATATATATATATATCATATGGTTTTTACAGTTTTTAACGTTCGTGAATCGCCGGTCAACTTGGGTGGTCAATTTTCTATGTGAAACCTATTTCAATTAATCAAGTCTTAACAAGTTTGATTGCTTAACATGTTGGAAACATTTAATCATGTAAATATAGTTTTTATTTAATATATAATCATGAAATAATCATGGAAAAGTTCGGGTCACTACAAGGTCTTCTGTCGTCGTAAAGTAGTCCCCGCGAAGCTTTCGGGAAGAGGGGTAGTCTTGTGTGTAAGCATAACATTTCTGGTCAAACCCGCCCAACCCAGCTAAGAAGAACCAACCCTGAAAAATACATCTCTTTCCTTTGAGGAGGGTACTCCGAGTAGTGGGTACCTCGTAGGACCTCAACCCGTCTACTCGGGTCTTGTATGGATATGTAGGAAGGGGTGCTCCTAGGTTTGTCTAGTGGCTGGCAAAGGCCAACCGAGATGGGAGAACGAAAAGGATAATGGTAACACCACCATTAACTATTTCATTTATAAATTTCATAGTAAAATAATAGAAATATATGTACTTCTGAGACAGAATTGTTAACTTGCTATCCTATTGCCTAGCAGTCGAAGATTGACTCCTATGGAAAAGATGAATCCTTAGGATCGATATGAGAGTCCAACTACATTGCATTGACAGAATGTTGTATATTTGAAAGAGGTTGACCTCCTTACTTCTCTCATGGTACAATTCAATTTCTCCTTTTAAAAGGTGTCTCCTCTTGTGACGACCCGGAAATTTCTGACCAAATTTAAACTTAATCTTTAAACAATTAATGTTTCAGACACGATAAGCAAAGTCTGTAAGGTTGAATCTCAAAATTTTTGAACTACTCGTATATATATTCAGTTACCCTTCCACTACTCTCGACGATTCACGAACATTAAATGTAAATAGATATTTATATATGTGTGTATATAATAAATTAAGAGATGTTAATAAAATATTAAACGAATTAATTGATATGAAAATAATGAAATACATTATGATTTAGAAACATTAACAAAATATTAAACATATAACGCTATATTTATTTGTTTCAGATAAATATCTAAGTAATAAAATATGTTATGCAAAACGTGTTTTAAAACTTTATAAAAATATTATTAACTTTTAATATAAGGATATATATGAGGTTTCAAATTTATTTAGTAAACAACGGGAACACATTCGTTAGACATTAGATTATGATTAGACAAAGTTAAATACGAAGATTTGGAGATGTAAATAACCAACACGTTCAAACGTGCAGATTATACATTCCTGAATGATAATATATATGTTTTATAACGTGATAAAATATAATATAAACTTAGATTTAAAACAATTTGTTATAAAAACTTAATATATTATTAAATGTATTTTAATAAATAACGAGAAGGTAATTTAAAGAAGCAAATGACCAAAATACTCGATCGTACAAGATACACTTCAGGTAATATAGTTCTTGATGATGTAAGTCTATATTTTGACAAAGTTACGAGTCACGAAACATAGAATGCAAGTTATTAAAGCATACGAAGTAACGTTCGAAAAACCGGACCCGGAACATAAGTCGAGTTGCAACGTACGAGTCATCGGAACAAAAATTACAAATCAACTATGCACGAGAATATAATATAATTTATAATTAATTAATATAAATTATATATATTATATATAATTATAATATTATTTCGACAAACTAAATAACAAACGAGTGTGAGCTGGATAGAAGGGCCCTGCGATCGCATGGCCTTATGCCTGAGAACCCATGCGATCGCATGGAAGGCTGGGTCAGGCAGCATCTATAAATTCGATCGAGTTCAGGCTTAATTCACACACACACACATATCAAACATCCATCTATATTACTCCGTATTATATTTATTACTTATATTATATTATATTATTATTATTATTATTATTATTATTATTATTATTATTATTATTAAGCTTAATATTATAATTATTAATCTTATTTATTATTATTAGTAATATTAATATTGATATTATTATTAGTATTATACATAAAATACTACGATGAGGTCATGTACAACTTATTTCAAATATGTTTTTCGAGTGGGATAGAGCTAAGGAAATTATGGGTTATAGTTATGGATGTTATGGGTATGGTTCGGGAGTATTGCTCGTGAGTCAAACTAGGGTTTATCATCTCCGTTGCGTCTACGTACTTTCCTACAATATTGAATCACAATATTGATACGTGAGCATTCATATCTTATCTTTTATATATTAATAGTGTATCCATGTCTAGTGCTCGAGTATATATGTTTATACATGTTTGTATGCTAAATTTCATCGTTAGATAGTTTTACGATGAATCACGAATTTAATACATATACTACTGATATAAGGTATATGATATGCATGTTATTGGAAAGCTGGCGAAAAATTAATAACTTTTCATTTAGAAATCGCGTGATTTCGATGAACGGATTAAAAGATATGGTCAACTGAATTATGGTTAACGTTAATTGAAATTGTGTTTGAAACTGTAAATTAATATTTAAACAACTTGTCTATGAGATTGATAAATGGGATTTTTATATATTACTAATCGAGTAAATGAATTTCTATATAAGGCACGTTTTGTTTTGTTGATCAATTGTCAAAGTTAACTGTCTTATCATGTTTTAAAGCTTTATAAACACTATAATCTAGTCTTACAAGTATTGGAAAACTATGTGAAATAATAAAATATGTTCGATTGCCATGATAATTCAAATATAATATAACTCCTGAAATAAATAATATTTTGAGTTTGATAAACTATAAATTCGTTCAATTATCAAGACTTATACTATGTCAATAAACATGTATAGATTTAAAGATCATATTGGGTCAAGTTGACTTTTGAGATGACTTTTGTTAACTTTTGCATGTTGATCTCGAGCATTAGGATTATGATACACTATGACCCAACCTAACTTGTTAGACATGTATTGACCAACATATGTTCTCTAGGTTGAGATCTACGGTTATTTTGCATTTTGAGTTTCGGTCACATTTCGGTGAATGACCTTATGTGCTGCTAAGGTGAGTTTCATTTGCTCCCTTTTTAATTGCTTTTGCAATATATATTTTTGGGCTGAGAATACATGCAATTTATTTTAAACGCAATGGATACAAGTGTATACTAAATTCTACACCGAGTTTGAACCGAAAATCCCTTAGTTTTGGTAACTAGTAACTGCCGGTTATAAGAACTGGTAGGCGCGAGTAGTTATATATGGATCCATAGGGCATGAAATCCCCGTCTGTTCCAGGTATAGAAACCCTAGCCTGAACTATAAAACAGATGTATGCTATTTGAGTTTAGTACACGTTGGTTTGCGTGTATTGTATATGTTGGTTGCATGTGTGTTAAAACAGGGGTACTTATTATATAGACATTAAAGTTTAGTTACCAGGGTGCTCAAACTTGTAGAATATTTTGATAAACATTTCTGGATGAAACAACTGAAATCTTGTGATCCACCTTTATATACAGATTATACGCAACATTAAAACTATGAACTCACCAACCGTTGTGTTGACACTTTTAAGCATGTTTATTCTCAGGTTCCTAGAAGTCTTCCGTTGTTTGCTTATCTGTTATACAAGCTATGTGCATGGAGTCATACATGCTTTATTAGAGAAAACTTTGCATTCACAAAATCATCATCATGTATCTTATTTAACTGTATTGTCAACTGATGTATTGTTAGAAACTATTATATACGGTGATTGTCTATACGTAGAAATCATCAGATATCGAAAACCTTAGATTTATATATTCATTTATGGTGTGCCTTTTCAAAATAATGCAATGTTTACAAAACGTATCATATAGAGGTCAAAACCTCACTATAAAATCAATGAATGATGTATTCGTCCAAATGGATTTGGACGGGTCATCACAGTTGGCATCAGAGCTTGAGGTTATAGGGAACCAAAATTTGCATTAGTGTATTTAACTGGTAATTGTTAGGATGCATTAGTGAGTCTGGACTATGACCGTATCTGTTTTTATCGAGTTTTTCTTATCATTTCTTGTCAGAAATTACTTGCTTATCATTCTTAAGTCTAGACGCGTCTTACTGCATTGATTGCATAGATAGTGTATATACAAAATTCATATTTTGGCATATCTATTACAGTAAACTTTGCCTGACATCTTCCGCAAAATCCTCCTTAATTTATGGGATTCTGGTATTATAAATACATATGTAAACTATGTATTGAGAAATACCAAATTAGTTCTATAATCTATTTCATTCTAAAAATCTTTTCCTTGATTACACAAAATGGATCATGTATCTAATTCAAATTCCTTAAATTCCGACAGCTATTCCGATATGGATTTCCACTCGAGCTCCGAAAGCAGTGTGACCGAAATGGATCAACCAATTAGCCATCATTTATTCTGGATGAATTGGGGATGGGTTCGTAGCCTACTTAATCATTGGAGATAAGAAGAAGGTGATCCCTTCCATCCACCACATTCCCCTCTTGGCCAGGAACCTGAAGCACTTACCCGCGAACCTGTTCTTAATACCATTTTCTCTCTCATTTCCAGAGTATCTCGCCATGATTATATACTATCTCAAATTCTTTATCTTATTCGTCTGCTCGTTCGAACCGACAATCACCCTGGTGTAATAGTAGAAGTCAACGAGCTTCGCGCTCGGGTAGTGGCTTTGGAAAATATGGTGCAAAGGTTACAAGCACCAGCAGCATCATCGGCATCAACAGTACCACCATCATCAGCACCAACAGTATAATTACCACCACCAACAACAACATCCGCATCCCACACCTCAATATCACAATCTGTACCTCGAGCATCAACGTCATACTCACCATAGATTCCAAGGAGTACCAACAACAATAACCGATGAAGTATTGATTCATAACTTCATTGGAGAAATATTCAGCTGCGATTATGTAATCTCTAAAGTCTTAGAGATTATCTATTCCAACCATAACTGTAAATCAGATGAGTGGACCGAAACGATAGAAGGAAGAGTAGAAACCCTAACCGGAATGGTGCACGATTTACAAGCTAGACTTGTTTTACCAGCAGCATCAATAGTACCGTCAGAATCACCAACACCGGCAAAACCTGTAGCACTACAAGTTCCGCCAATTCCATAATCACCAACATCATCAACAAATCAACAACGCGTATATTGTATCAACGAGTTATGAAGTATTAACTCATTTTCCCTGAAGAAATTATATGTATATTTTATATATATATATGAATTTTGAAATCAAAATAAATCTTTTCGTACTAAGCTATTACGTGTGAATCTTAACTGGTAGGTACTACTCGGTTAGTTCATGTTACTAATATGCTATGATGTACATCCTTCGTTAATGACTTAACAATTGTTAACTATAATCTCTGCTTCGACTTAATAGATTCCATTTCATAATAAATCAAGTGTACTATTCAAATACATGTTTGATTTTACACTTTTATCTTCGATGTACTCGAAACTTTCTAGAAAACATCATTTATATCTTACGAAGTTCATAAGAATTCCACGAGCACCAACATCCTTCATTGAGGAATATCAATAAGAATAGATAATGAAGTATCGATTACATTAGTGAAATACTCCGCAAAGATTATGTAATATTTAATGTTTTAGAGATTCTTTATTTCTAGTTCCAGCTGAAAATCAAATGAGTTTAATAGTGTATTAACTCATTAAATCAGTACTACATCCGAAGAAAATATACATATATATTTTCATAAAGACTGTAGTAAAATTCTTCTGTACAAAATATTACTTGTGAAATTTTTTAACGGGTAGGTAATACCCGGAAAATATATAAGTTCACAATTAATATGTTACACTGTACATTCTTCAATTTTGATTTAAGAATCATTAACTATACTCACTACATTCACAGCGATATACATTCTTCCATAAGAATCATAACAACCATTTTCATACAAATTCGATTACACATTCTGATTTTTGACAGATCAGAATCCGAGTCAAGATTTAATAGAAGATATCACTATTAGATTTTCACATCTTACAAAACCATACTTTGAATTCAAAACTGTGCTAGATCCTTTGACATTATTATTACCGAAAATAATTTTGCAATTCCTTTTCAAAGTAGCCAGTTTTGTCACACCTCCAGCAAATCAACTTCAATTTTTCATTCGAATAAGCCTTATTATAACGATTACCCCTTCATCATTGTTACAGGGGAACCTTTTATATCTCGCCACATTAGCAGCAAACTTACCAACAACTTCATTGATCTTTGACCTTCCGAAAAATCATTATACTCATTGAAACTCTATCATGTACTCATTCACATCTTGTAACAATAATTGACATACCAACTACAGGGAATTAGCAATAAGTATTTTGAATCTCGCAGTGTTTCTACATCAACAGTTATATGCATACTATATAACAATTATCTCTTAGAATTATGATCTTCCATTATGAAATTCTGAAAAGTGCCCAGCCTACGAATCAGTTCTTGAAATTTTGAAAAATGCTGATGAAGTAGCAAAAACTGTAAACGACCTTAACAGCCAAAAGTTTGATGATAAAGAATAGTGTGTTGGCAAAGTTCAGAAAATGAGAAAGTTTGGAACTGGAAAATAGATTGAGCAAACCATGAATGAGGCTGGATAAATCACAAAGACTAAATCTGCCTTTAAAGAATCCAAATGATTCAGTGTCTGCTGAAGTCATTAACGAATACCTTACTTCTGACTCTAAACCTTTACGGACAAATCTTCTTCATCATCCATCGATATTAAAAATTCTAAGATATCATCGTATCTTTCATCATAAATATCCTCGATATTTCTGAAGATATTTTCATAACTATTCTTATTTGAAATCATTTATCTCTTCGCGATGTCAGTGTTACATCAGAAAGGAAACTGTTTTAGTTTCTAAATTCTGAAAAATTTGAACTTAAATTATGAATTTTATTGAAGTAGTGTTGGGAACTGAAGCATGAGTTAGTATAATATAATGACACTTGATTAACGTGATTATATTACACTAAGTCATGCTGAGTTTCTAATGGAACGTGATAAAGGTTCACAGATCATACCCTCATCATGAACCATGTTACATAACTCTTTCATTCTATTTAACCTCTAAACATATCAAGAAAATATTTTTCTTGATGATTCGGTCTTTTCCAGATATTCTGGTAATTTGACAAATCAAATCGTGCTATTACCTTTCCTTTCTACTTTGTATATTATGATCATTCGAAACTCCATACCTACGAATTCTGGACCATTATTCGCTTGACTTGAAGTCGGGAAGGAAAAACAAAAGCATGGAACTCCTAAATATAAGGAAAAATATAAAGCCTGACAACAACACATAAATTACAAACCGTGTATATCAATACGTATTGCAACGTAAAGACACGGGAGAATTAAAAACATTATAACCCCAAGGTCATAGTAGAAGAAAATAACTTCCTCTGGTGGCAGATGAAAAAGAAGAATGAAGGATACGATAGCCAGGAAAATATCAAGAATCAGAACTGGATTAAGCATTTGGAAGTATGAATTAAGGAAGAAAGTATAGAGGTGGAGAAAATAATGGAACGGAAGAGGTCAATTTATAGCGAAATATCAGACATAGCAATTGAGGCAGATTACCGCATTTAATCAAAGAGGATCATAATTTCCTTGATTACCGGAGAATCAAATCTTTTATAAATTTCATGGATTATCTTCAAATTCTTTGAAATCTGAAAATCCACCGTGACTACGTCAAAAGTTAAATCTCTATCTCAAACTTTTGTGACAGCTTCACTCGTACTCTTCACATATTCAAATTGTTTATCTATATTACTCAATGGTAATAAAACTCTAATTTTCAACTCATATTCGTCATGAAAACATTCTTATTGTTAGCCATGACGACCTCGATCAAATTTCGGGACGAAATTTCGTTAACGGGTAGTTACTGTGACGATCCGGAAATTTCTGACCAAATTAAAACTTAATCTTTAAACGATTAATATTTCCGACACGATAAGCAAAGTCTGTAAGGTTGAATCTCAAAATTTTTGAACTACTCGTATATATATTCAATTACCCTTCCACTACTCCCGACAATTCACGAACATTAAATGTAAATAGATATTTATATATGTGTGTATATAATAAATTAAGAAATGTTAATAAAATATTAAACGAGTTGATTGATATGAAAATAATGAAATACATTATGATTTAGAAACATTAACGAAATATTAAACATATAACGTTATATTTATTTGTTTCAAATAAATATCTAAGTAATAAAATATGTTATGCAAAACGTGTTTTAAAACTTTATAAAAATATTATTAACTTTTAATATAAGGATATATATGAGGTTTCAAATTTATTTAGTAAACAACGAGAACACATTCGTTAGACATTAGATTATGATTAGACAAAGTTAAATACGAAGATTTGGAGATGTAAATAACCAACACGTTCAAACGTGCAGATTATACATTCCTGAATGATAATATATATGTTTTATAACGTGATAAAATATAATATAAACTTAGATTTAAAACGATTTGTTATAAAAACTTAATATATTATTAAATGTATTTTAATAAATAACGAGAAGGTAATTTAAAGAAGCAAATGACCAAAACACTCGATCGTACAAGATACACTTCAGGTAATATAGTTATTGATGATGTAAGTCTATATTTTGAAAAAGTTACGAGTCACGAAACGTAGAATGCAAGTTATTAAAGCATACGAAGTAACGTTCGAAAAACCGGACCCGGAACATAAGTCGAGTAGCAACGTACGAGTCATCGGAACAAAAATTACAAATCAACTATGCACGAGAATATAATATAATATATAATTAATTAATATGAATTATATATATTATATATAATTATAATATTATTTCGACAAACTAAATAACAAACGAGTGTGAGCTGGACAGAAGGGCCATGCGATAGCATGGCCTTATGCCTGAGAACCCATGCGATCGCATGGAAGGCTGGGTCAGGTAACTTCTATAAATTTGATCGAGTTCGGGCTTAATTCACACACACACATATCAAACATCCATCTATATTACTCCGTATTATATTTATTACTTATATTATATTATTATTTTTATTATTATTATTATTATTATTATTATTATTATTATTATTATTAAGATTAATATATTGTTATTAATCTTATTTACTATTATTAGTAATATTAATATTGATATTATTATTAGTATTATACATAAAATACTACGACGAGGTCATGGACAAGTTATTTCAAACATGTTTTTCGAGTGGGATAGAGCTAAGGAAATTATGGGTTATAGTTATGGATGTTATGGGTATGGTTCGGGAGTATTGCTCGTGAGTCAAACTAGTGTTTATCATCTCCGTTGCGTCTACGTACTTTCCTACAATATTGAATCACAATATTGATACGTGAGGATTCATATCTTTTCTTTTATATATTAATAGTGTATCCATGTCTAGTGCTCGAGTATATATGTTTATACATGTTTGTATGCTAAATTTCATCGTTAGATAGTTTTACGATGAATCGCGAATTTAATACATATACTACCGATATAAGGTATATGATATGCATATTATTGGAAAGCTTGCGAAAAATTAATAACTTTTCATTTAGAAATCGCGTGATTTCGATGAACGGATTAAAAGATATGGTCAAGTGAATTATGATTAACGTTAATTGAAATTGTGTTTGAAACTGTAAATTAATATTTAAACAACTTGTCTATGAGATTGATAAATGGGATTTTTATATATTACTAATCGAGTAAACGAATTTCTATATAAGGCACGTTTTGTTTTGTTGATCAATTGTCAAAGTTGACTGTCTTATCATGTTTTAAAGCTTTATAAACACTATAATCTAATCTTACAAGTATTGAAAAACTATGTGAAATAATAAAATATGTTCGATTGCCATGATAATTCAAATATAATATAACTCCTGAAATAAATAATATTTTGAGTTTGATAAACTATAAATTCGTTCAATTATCAAGACTTATACTATGTTAATAAACATGTATAGATTTAAAGATCATATTGGGTCAGGTTGACTTTTGAGATGACATTTGTTAACTTTTACATGTCGGTCTCGAGTATTAGGATTGTGATACACTATGTCCCGACCTAACTTGTTA